>NW_020203046.1:2383-3494 GCF_001531365.2 Cynara cardunculus var. scolymus | reverse complement strand
TGACTTGATAGTTTTGTAGACTTTGAATATCCATTCTCTGAAGGAGACTTGAACTTTGATCGTTTCCAGAAGGTGGTTCACTTCATCCACCCTTAAATGCCCCTCTGCACCTCTGTCACCACTAGGTTGAACACCCACTCAAGAGACTCTGTCGAATATTTGTGCGTCTTTTTAGGATCGAAGAACCTTAGAATTTCATCCTTGTCCAGGAATACAAACCCAAAGATGGGATTGTGGACAATGGTGTTGGGATGAAATCTAAGCAGCCAACTTTGTCTGTTCTGTGGAGGAGAAATTTTTAGCTCTGGCTGGGCCAACCTCGTCGCGATGTCGAAATCTTTCTGGCTGTAGAACTTGACTTAAGCACGCATTACTTCAATCAGCCTTTTGAGAGAAATCGAATATGTTGACCTCCTCTCCATGTATTTGTTCAATATCTTGTGAAGGAATATTAGGTCAAATACATAAAGGTTGTGGAGGTCAGCATCTGTGAAAGTATATAGGTTGCCGTCATCCCTTTTTACCAAATATTGAGCATATAGCACGGTCTTCTTGAGCATAGTCCTTGGAGAAATTGTTTCGAGWGAKGTRATYACATGCTCTGAGAAGACCTGCTCTGGTGGCCTTGTGAGCTTTGAGAATTGGAACTTTGCAATGGCAGAGGGCATACCTGTAAGCTCTGGGTCGTAAGGGGGCTCTGTGTCCACAGCTGAGTAACGCCACCGCAGAATCTCCTCAACTATGGTTACGGGCTCTGTGCGCACTTTCTGCGTAGGAATCTTGCTCATAGATTCAAGGATCTCATAAACCCTCCCCACTGTGGCAGATTCTGGCATTCTGGTTTCTTCTTCTAGTATCGGCCTCTGGGTGGACCCCTCTGGTAGGATTGGCTTGATAGTTCCTACCAGAGCGTCAAACGTACCCGTGGACGTTTCCTCTGGAAACTTCACCATTTTAGAGGAAGAGCCTTCTCCAGCTCTGGGGATGGGGGCTCTGCCCTTTCTCGTTTGTGCCTCTGCCAAAGACGCCTTTAATGCTCGAACAAGATCCGGGTCATCATACTCTTCTTCATTTATCTCCTCTGGCGTCTCAGAGCTTGACCCCTTCTGTG
>NW_020203046.1:0-1623 GCF_001531365.2 Cynara cardunculus var. scolymus | reverse complement strand
AGAAGCAGTGTTGATATCCATCTCTGTGGCCCATTTCATTTTAGAGATGCAGCGATAGATCTCATTTCTGAAATTATCACCTTCTTTGACGAGTTTCTTCGTGCAGTCTCTTATAGCTTCGTTGCTTGCTCGGGGTTCCTTGAGGAGTTGGTCGGTGTATTTCTGCACGGTCTCTCCAAGGGCTTCAACCATTGCGTCTAGCTCTCTGTGAGTGGCTAGATGATTAATGTTAGCCCTAGAGGATTTAGAGTCAATGCCATAGGTGACCGCAGAGGAGAACATCCCTTTGATCTCGTCCTTGAAGGTAGAATAATTTGTGTAGCCGACGGAAATGAAGTCTGTAGCAAATTAGGCGGCAACCTCTGTTAGTTCTGTCTTGAACTTTTGGATTGAAGAAGGGTTTAGAGATAGGGCGCTGAATGCTTCTGTGAGGTCGTCTTTGTTGAGAACAGAGCTCTGAAGGGCTGATACGGTCGCCTTGAGCTCAGAAGTTGTGGAACTCAACTCCTTTAGAGCCTCTGTCAACGGTGCAAGAGCCTCTATCGCCAGTTGGGAGGAGAACAAGCTATTCAACTCATCCATCCTCTTTAATACTTCTGTGGCGAAGGTTTGTAACTCCTCCTTCGTCACATAAGTACTCTGGGAACCTAGATCACCAACACATGGTGACCTAGTAGCCTCGGAGTGTGAGGCGCCCTCAGTGACTGATTTTTCGATGTCAGCTCGGGGACTTCCACCGGATTTTCAAACATCTCCAATTGGAGAGCCTACCAGTGTTCTGTCGATGTCGTTCCCAGTAGGTTCAGAGCCTAACTTGGCAGAGGGATCAAGTAGAGACTTTGGGCGTTCTAGACCCGCAGTCTCTGTGAATCTCTCATATGCCTCTGAAGCATAACTTGGTTGTTCACTCAAGTGTGGAGGGGCAACAGATGCCTCTCTGGGTTGTGACGAGTCCTTGGACGAATGGACTCGTATTTTAAAACCACCATCCTTTTGAGAGGATGTTGGAGTTGATTGTGGTTCCCAGGCTGTGCATTCGACAGAGGACAAAAGAATGTCCTCTGCGAGGTAGGTTTGGGTAGGGTTCAGCGTGTGCACGCCTTGTTCAATAGGGGTTCCCTCTAGAATAGGGTCCCTAGAAATATGGATAGCACTAGGAGGGGGATTGGGTGTGTGCCTTCGGCATCTTTTACTCCCTCTTCTATCTCCAACTCTTCTTCGTCGTCTATTACGACTTCTATCCCCAAATCCACTACTTCTGTGGGCGCTTTAAGCTTTGGTTGGATGTGGAAGATGACATCGTGTATCTGCTCTGTTGGGGACTCTTCGTGAACAACCTTGCGCAACCTTCTGCGCTTTGGAGCAGCCTCTGTGGGGCTTTCTTGGAGTACAGCCTCTGTGACCACAACCTCTGCGGGTTGGGCCTTCTTTGATTTTTTCTTCTTTGGCTTTTGCAGAGGACTGCTTGGACCCTCTTCTTCTGTGGGTCTCTTCTTCCTTTTCTTTTCCTCAGAAGAGTCAACATCCTTCTGAGTCTTCTTTGTCTTCTTTTGTGGGGGACTTACTACTCTTGGTCTGTCCTCACTCACCTCTCTAGCCTCTGTTGGCTCCTCCATTCTTCCC
>NW_020203045.1:19614-24782 GCF_001531365.2 Cynara cardunculus var. scolymus | reverse complement strand
TGTTAGCTCTCATTCCTTGAATGTAAAAGTATAGAAAAAGTAAAACAGCAAGTACTGATAGAAGCTGATCTGTCACAGAAGACAACAGAGGACAATCAACAGAAGAAGCTCAATCGTACAAGATTCAAGTGACAGAACCTCTGTCATCCATCAYAGAGGTTCTGGAAACTTKTCCTCTGCAAAGACCATGCTACAAGTCAAAGACGACAGAACCTCTGTCGTGTCTCACAGAGGTTCTGGAAGATTTCCTTTGCGTGCTACAAAGTTTCATCCAGCAGAGCGTCAGTGATGTCTCACAGAGGATCTGCAGAAATGTCTTATGTGTAGATTATCTTTAACTCTTTTTTCTTAGGTTTATTAGCTGCTCGTGACTTTCACGTGATCTTGTCTGTAATCTGTTTTAGATGAACGRCTTAGATTTAATTGCTTTAGGTCGTGTCAGGAAACGGTTACTTGCCTGTATAAATAGCAGCATAGGCCTTTGTTTTTCGTGTGCTTCCAGAATTGTAATTGTCAATATTTTCAATCGATTGAAAATCTTTTGAAGCTTTTCTCTTCGTGTTATTCAAGTGTTCTTCATCGTGTTCATACCAATTGCTGCTTGTTTGATTATAATACTTTCCGCTGCTTACTCACTGTCAATCCAATCAATCAAGTAAGTATTCAGTACCAAGAACTGAGTTATACGATCCTAACAATAAGTTATTTATAAAGCATGTTATAGAACCATGTCGTAGCATGCTGTCTACTTAAAATTCGGTTTAATATCTTAACAAATCCCTACACCCTAAGCTCTCTTTTATTACTTGTTCACAACAGTAGTGTTTAATCAACTCACCACAAATATATCTTTGAGTTCACCATCTGAAATCATATCTTTATTTATATTATTAAAACGAACTTTTATTCTTTTTTCTCCGTGGACGATATTCAATATTTTTACCACTTTATTACTTGTAAAAGACGATAGTGGATTGATGAGTGTATACTTGCACTAGTCTCCATTTGTTAGCAGTCTGAGAGATTTATTTTATATAATTCTTGTAACAAGTTTTTGGCGCCGTTGCCGAGGAAATAGGCAAAAGATTGTTTTAGTAAATCTAAAGATTTGATTTTTCTATCATCTTGTTACTTGACTTTAGGTGTGGTGTATGCCAAGGCTACCACATGGGGAGATTTTTGAATTGGATCTGGATATTGAGCGAACTTTCAGACAAAGACGAAGAGTGCAAAGAGAATTATTATCCACTCTAACCTCTTCCAATATGGCTGAAAATCCACTTCCACCAACTCTCCCACCACTGAATGACGCTGAAAAAACAATCTGACTGGCAAACTCAAAAGATGGAGGAATTATGGACTATGCCATTCTTGTCTTTGATCAATTAAATTCAGGGATAATTAGACTAGAAATGGAAGCTCTCCACTTTGAGTTAAAACCAATAATGTTTAATATGTTGCAAACCAACGGTCAATTCAATGGTTTGCCATCTGAAGATCCACACTCACACTTAAAATCATTCATGGAAATAACTGCCACTTTTCTTATCCTAGGAGTATCTAACGATGCTCTGAGATTGACATTGTTTCCTTTTTCTATAAGGGATAGGACAAAGTCTTGGTTCAATTCCTTACAACCAGGATCTGTGAATTCTGGAATAGCATGGCAGAAAAGTTTAAAAAAAAATATTTTCCTCCCACTCGGAACGCCAAGTCCAGAAACGAAATTTGTCTTTTTAAACAAATGGACGATGAGGCAGTTCCCGATGCTTGGGAAAGATACAAAGAGCTATTAAGAAAATTCCCTCACCATGGCATTCCATACTGTATACAGCTCAAGACATTTTACAATGGGTTAAATCTCACTGCAAAACAAATGCTCGATGCTACATCAGGAGGAGCTTTCACAACTAGTACCTATAATGATGGATATGATACCCTTGAAAATATTTCTAATAATAATGGACATTGGGCCGATCCACGAGCACTAGTACCACGCAAAACATCGGGAGTTCATGACAGAGATGCTTTTACAGCATTGATGGCTCAGATGACTGCGATGACCAATTTGATTAAAAATTTAACAAATGGTCAACCAACACAATCCATAGCCACCACACATGCTCCAATTGTTGAGTCGGTACAATGTGTGTATTGTGGTGGAGGACATCCCTTTGAACATTGTCCATCTAACTCTGAATCAGTCAATTATGTGGGGAATCAAAATAGATCAGGACCATTTTCTCAAACATACAATCCTGGGTGGAGACAACACCCAAATTTTTCATGGCACAGTCCTGCTCTAAACCCACCAATGAACAAACCCCAAGGGACTTCACACTCTCAACCACATCAGTCTCAATAGCATCATCAGGGTCAAGCTCCAAACCATCACCAAAATACTTTTCATTAACAAAAAAATCAGTCATTTTTCCAAAATCAATAGAAATAGGACCACTTCCCATGGACTCAATTATGAGGGATGTCACAACATCTAGTTCAGATATTGTCACAACCACCTTGAAAGATAAGGGAAAATCAATAGAAATAGGACCACTTCCTAAGAAAGTAGATTTCCCCTTGTTATCTCCAAATGAAGGCAAAAAGAAGGTATCATTTCATAATGATATTGGAACATCTTCTTCTGAAAGTAACAAGAATGTTGAGTCACCTGTCCCTCATGAAGAACCTATCATCATCTAGGAACTAGTCAGTCCTCTAAAAAACCAGTCATAGCCCATATTCCTTTTTATATACCTTTTACACAAAGGTTGAGGAATCAGAAAGAGGAGTTGCAATTCAAAAAGTTCCTTAACGTGTTCAAACAGCTACATATCAACATCCCGTTGGTTGAAGCTATTGAAAAAATGCCAAGTTATGCAAAGTTCCTCAAGGACATTTTGAGCAATAAGAAAAAAACTTAACGAATTTGAGACTGTGGCCCTAACAGAAGGTTGTAGCAACCTCCTTTCAAATAAAATTCCCCCTAAACTCAAAGATCTCGGGAGTTTCACAATTCCCTGTTCAATAGGTGGGAAAGAAATTGGAAAGGCTTTGTGTGATTTAGGTGCTAGCATCCTCATGCCCTTGTCAGTGTTCAACACCTTAGGCATAGGTGAGGCTAGACCAACCACAGTTATCCTTCAGTTAGCAGATAAATCCATAGCTCACCCAAAAGGATAAATTGGGGACGTATTAGTACAAGTGGATAAATTCATTTTTCCCACTGACTTCATCATTCTTGATTTTGAAGCTGATAAAGAGATTCCAATCATCCTAGGATGACCATTCTTAGCAACCGGTAGGACTTTAATTGATGTTCAGAAAGGAGCATTGACTATGAGAGTGAATGATCAGGATGTCACTTTTAATGTTTTTAATTCCATGAAATACCCTAATGAAAAAGATGAGAGTTCTAACTTGAGTGTCATTGAGTCTTTGTGCCACAAAGAAGGAGTTAAATCTATGTTAGACTTAAGTAAGACTGAAGTTGTTGAGGAGATAAAACATGGAGAGGAAAGTGAGATCATCATATTGCAAGACACCTTTGCTTTTGAGCTATTGGAAAGTGAGAGTGGAAAAACCCATGCCACATCTATTGAGTCACCACCAGGGTTCTTACACCCTTCCCAATCATCCATCCCTCCCACTTCACAACCAGCCACCTCCACCTCACCAAATCTAGCCAATTTACCCTCATGGTTGCTAAGATCAATCCTACCTTACCCCACCCCTCTTAGAACCATTAGACCCATCCAACAACCAGTACCCTTAACTCAACCAGCCCTTTTACCTACTGTCTCAATCCAAACAGCCACCACACCCACCATTCTACCAACACAAACAGCCCTTCTACCCACTGTCATTACCCAAACAATCTCTAAACCTACTATTTTGACTCAACCAGCCCCTATGTCTATTGTTATACCTATCCAAACAGCCCCTACTCACACTACTACACTACCACCCCCTTTATTCCCACTAAACCAAAACCAAAAGCCCGTCGTCCAACCACTCGATCAATTGAGCGTCACGTCACTAAGCCTATGCCTAAAGAGAAAGGAGATGCAATTGATGTAGAGACATACGTTCCCAAGGGTCTACCTAAACACCAAGGAAGGCAAGGGCCAAAAAGATGAAGATCAAGGATGAAATCAAAGATAATGCGCAACACTCCGGAGTGCCACCTACATTAAAGCCAATCTCTCAAGGTATTGGGAAGACAGAGAGCATAGAGTTCGATACTTGCCACCAAAATCCCATTGTAAGTTTTTCTGACACTCCTTTACCTGAGCACACACACACCATTGGTGCTCAAAGTGATCACACCATCAAAAGTGATCATGTTGAGCATCATGAGAGTTAAGAAATGGTTGGTGAGGACTCCCAGTTTGACATTGATCTAAATGCCTTATTGTTAGGATCAAGCGCTTACCCACTACACCAAAAGCAATTGCCTTGGTGAAGGTKCAACCWTATTTCCCTTATAGCATAGCAGCCAGCGCCACGTTTCGATTTAGGAAGATGCTGGAACCGTGACCAACAATCCCCCCCAGCATCTGCCGGTACTAATAAGAGCTTTGTTAGAAGTCAATGGCCATGCAGCATTGTGTGTCCACAATATCTGATCAATTCTTCATTTCTTCATCACAACAATGGCAGATTCATAGATTTAACAATAAAAACAATATGAACACATATATGAATATTGAGAGGAAAAGTCAAACCTCTCAATTCTGGTCAAACCTTCTATTATACACGTATGTATTACAATGAAGCTCCTCTTCTCTTTTTCTAATTACAAAGACTTAACCATATTTATATGGTCAACCTAATAAAGACAAGGTCAAAGTCAAACCTATAAGAAAAGTCAAACACGCTGACTTTTTACAATTATAGACTATTTATAAACTTTCAAGACGAATACAATTAATACTGATTTCTCAGTCCTAACATTTTCCTCCTTTTTATTCAGACTTGAAAGAAAATTCTGCGCTTTGAGTCCTTGTTTGAACTTTGAAACATTAAGCACAAAATGTCTTCTTCACATGAAATCTTCAGCTTGTAATCTTTAAACAATCAACTGTTGAGATAGATCTTCTAGCATTCTCCCCCTCGAATGTAGAATCTCGGTGATCTTCTCTTTTGACAATGTAGATCAAAAACAT
>NW_020203045.1:13833-16284 GCF_001531365.2 Cynara cardunculus var. scolymus | reverse complement strand
ACAAACACTGAAAAACTCACGCAAAAACAAATATACAATGATCCAAAGAGAAAACCTAAACACAAACAAACTAAGACACCAAAAAAACAGATCATATATTCTCAAACAGTTAAAAAAAACACAAAAATAAAATCTAAACAAAACTAAAACTCAAAACTTCACAAAACAAAAATCTTTTGAAGTCTGGAGATGAAATACAGTCAAAAATCCACCAGCAGTCTCCAAACCAAGAGGTCTTGCACTTTCTTGTTGCCTTCTCCACTCAATATATCAGATTTGTACACATGCACACATGCTGTTCCAGAGTACAAATAGCAGCAACACTTGCTAATTTGCTGTACAATTCTAAGCCTCCTTACTGCACAAACTGTTTCTTTCTTGCTACTGCTTGCTGCTGCACACTGCTGTTACCAACACAGCACAGCACACATCCTTGCAAATCAACACAACACTGCTGTTAATATACAACTTTAAAATGAAGCTGATAAATCTGTGGTTAAGATCTGCTGCTGTCTGTTTAATCTGCTGTCAAGATGTGCACACTGTGTAGCTGCTGTTTCAAACGACTAAAAGCAAGAATAATCACAAAACAGCAAACACAGTCACAAAATGAAGCTGCTGTTTTTGTTCTGTCTAAACAACCTGCTCACCTGCACAATCTGCGTCAAATCTATTTAAAGCAAAAACAGATCACTAACCATGTTGTTGTTTACTATTTTCCAAACAAAAAACAATCACAAAATCAATGCTAAACCAATGCAAAACCAATGCTAGCTGCTGTTTTAAAAAGCTGTTGCTGTTGTTTGCTTAACAAAATTGTTATTTGAAACCAGTCACCTGCACTTACTGTGTGTGCACTGTTAAACCTTGCTTCTTGTTCACTGTCAAAATGAAACCGATCAAGATACTAAACTGTTCAAGATTACAACATGAAATCTCAAAACAGATCACAAGATGAAGTCAATACTAAACCTGCTGTGAATTACAAACATGTACACTGCAAATAACCTGTTGATGACAACTCGTTCGAGTGGAGCAGCAAGAATAATATGGGCATTTTAGTGCTATGGCAGTAAGCAAACCTCAAGCTCTCTAACCCAGTCCTGAGAAATTTAGCCTGCTGTTCAATTTAGATTGAAATTCGTTCAAGTAGCATAACCTGCTGTTGTTTCATTTCTTAGAATCACAAACACAGCAGTAAGAGAAATCAAACAACTTAAAACTCAAAAACTTCAAAATTGAACAACCTGAGTTCGATTTAGCATAAGAGATATACGAATTCGCTCAAAACTAAACCTAAACCGCTCAAGTAAAATCAAAGTTCGATAAAAAATCAACCCTAAACATGAGATGATTTACCTGGGATAGATGTGAATTCGAAGATATAGTGTGTGGTTTAGCCTAAACCGCTCAAGACAAACTCAGAATCCGCTCAAAGGTTGATCAGATTACACTAAATCTGAGATGCTTACCGAATCAGAGCTCTAATCCGGTCAAGAGGTGACCGGTTTAGATGAACACCGAACAAGGGTTGTCCGGTTTATGTAAAATTCGCTCAAAATTAAACCTCTTACCTGAAATTGTCCGGTGTACCTCTCCGTTCAAGGAATCCGATTAAGCTTTATGAGGATTAGACTTGAATTTGAAGCTATGAAAACTAACCGGAGAACAATCCGATCAAGACACCTTCGGTTTATCTTGAATCCGTTCAATTTGTGTGCGGTTTGGTTGAAGAGATTGAGAGCAGAGCGATGAAGTAAGCTGTAAGCGGACTTCTTATCCAGTCAAATGGGCTTAAGAATTTGGGCCTTTGAAATGTTGGACGGTTTAACAAAACTAAACCAAATTTAAAAAAAAAAACAGATCAAGAACTATCAAAAACACAAAAACTGAAAAATTTAAAAAAAAAATGGATCAAAACACTGATTACGAAAAAATTCAAGAACACAAAAAAAATTTAAAACCGATTAAATCTTGATTTAAGTTGATCAAATCACAAAAATTTGTGAATAACAAAGATTCACAACACGATTTCGAGCATTTTGATCATATTTTTAACACAAAAACACAAGATTTTTATGAAAAATCGGATCAAAAACAAAGAAATAAGAACACTCAAGAACACAAAAAAATTCAGAAAAAAAATTTAAAAAAAATCACTTATTTGATTTCTTTAACTTCTGATTTCTTGCATTCCAGCTCTGATACCAATTGTGTGTCTGAAATCACTGATCAATCTTCATTTACTTCATAATCATCATGGCAGATCTAATTTGCATGCTAGAACATCAAGATGAACATTAAGAACATTCATATGAAGATGAGAGAAAAGGTCAAACTTGTAAACTCTGGTCAACTCTTTTAATACGTATGATTATTACAATTGAGTTCCTCTTCTCTTTTTCTAATTACAAAGACTTAACCATATTTATATGGTCAACCTAATAAAGA
>NW_020203045.1:4026-13803 GCF_001531365.2 Cynara cardunculus var. scolymus | reverse complement strand
ATAAGAAAAGTCAAACACGCTGACTTTTTACAATTATAGACTATTTATAAACTTTCAAGACGAATACAATTAATACTGATTTCTCAGTCCTAACAAGCATGCCTTTCTCATAATTATGCACTCCTTGCATATTATGCACACCATSRGATTYRAACCCGTGACCTGCTCTGATACCAATTGTTAGGATCAAGCGCTTACCCACTACACCAAAAGCAATTTGCCTTGGTGAAGGCGCAACCATATTTCCCTTATAGCGTAGCAGCCAGCGCCACGTTTCGATTTAGGAAGATGCTGGAACCGTGACCAACAATTATCTATGGAAGAGGATGGCCCAAATCACTTACTTGAGTGGCCGGATTCAACCACTTCTTCAGATGTTATCACTCTTATGGACACACACACATCACACCACCAGTTCAATGACTCTCTAATGGTTGATTTAGGGATGGTTGACTTGACTTCACAGCACGACCTCCTCCACCCATCTCCATTGCCTTTGATAGGTTTAACAACCCATTTTATGCACTACCCCCTTTCCCCATTTACATTCCTACTTCCCACATGAACTTTGACGCACATAATGCCATTATGCCCATGCCACCCATCACTAGCACATACACCGCACCACTTGTGAGCACTACCCATGATGCCATCCCTGACTTCCAGCCCACTTCCATCCCTCCTCCTGAAATGTCTGGACAAAAGTCCAATGAGGATAGCAACCGCACTTCTAGTAATTCTGACTTAGTACCTATTGAGAGATTCTCCAAAAGGAGACGGGCTGAGTCTGAAGACTCTGAATGGACTCCTGATGAGGACATCCCATTGTCCCAACTTAGGAGATCCAAAAGGCAACATGTAGCACCTAGCCCGCCCAAAAAGAATACTCGCACTAGACGATTGGACAACCATAGTGAGAGTAGCCGGAAGCCTAGGAATTTTTAGAAGTTCAAGACTTCTTTGGGATTAGGAGAGAGAGGGTTTGATAAGAGTTGTCTTGAGACCTATCCATTTATCAATGACATTGTCATCCAAAGGGGATGGGAGGCTTTCGCTGCTGTGAGAGAGCCTTATTTCCTCAAATGGGTTCAAGAGTTTTATGCCTCAGTTTCTTCCACCCGCACTACCTCAGTTCATGTTTGAGGTAAAAAGATCTCTTACTCTCTACGTGCCATCAATACTTTCTATGATTTGATTGCACCCCCAGTTTGTGAGTATCGCAGGTTATTACATGATCATACTGACGAGGACTTGAAGATGGTACTGAGTGTTGTAGCCGAAGAAGGAGCAACTTGGAAGTCTCCACAAAAGCGCAGTCCGCTTAAATTCCAAACCAATCTTTTGAAAAAGAATGCGGCTGTTTGGAATCACTTTCTGAGATATTCTTTTCACCCCAACACACACGACTCAAGCACATCATTGGACCGCATGCTCTAACTTTATTATATTCTTGCAGACAAGGAGGTTGATTTTGGGGCAGTAATTTCTGATGCCATTCAAGGTTACACACAAAAACCCACCGGCCGACTCTACTTCCTGGCTTTGATACATAGATTGATGAAGAAGGCCAAAGTACTGGTACCACCTGGTGATGCTCTAACCACTAATGTACTACCCATTGAGTACAAGACGGTCGACAAAATCCGAAAGACCCCAAGAAGTGATCCCAAATAGCCCCCTATTGTCCCGGACAGCAGCCACACAGACAAGGACTTGATGCTTGAGGTCCAAAGATTGAAGGAAAAGGTCACCGCCTTAAAGACTACCTTGGAGAAGACCACTCAAACCCACCAAACCACTGTGGAGATAGCTTTAAAGGCACATGAAGAGACACTTTTTGCAACGATGGAAGCAAGAGATGCACAGCTCATGGCTGATTTGAAAGAAATGATTGTCGGGATGTCCCAGAGCACCGAAGACCCATCGATGGCACCTACTCCACTCAAGTAGATAAGTTTATCTATCATCCCTTTAGCTCCAATTTACTTTTTCCTTTATATTTTTTCTTTTTTTTTCCTCTTTTCCATGAGTCTGGGAACTGTCCATGTCAGTTTTCTTAGTATTAGATTTTTTTATATAAATCAAAATTTATGGCCTAATCTTCACTACCACCAACTTGTGTTTATAGCTTGAGTGACTTAAAAGTGATGTGAGTTCGAGTACTGATTTACATTGCAATACTAGACTAGCCAACTCTTTTCCGGGACGAAACTTGATTTCACTTGTCACTAATTTGGGAAATGATCTACGCCATCTCTTCTTCATAACTGGGCAAAAAGCTCTATACACCCCTCTTGCACCCCACTAAGCCACATATATACATCACAATGGGGACATTGTTATATCTAAGTTGGGGGGGGGGGAGATCTTTGTCAAAAAGAGCAAAGATCTTTTTATAAATATAAAAAAGAGAAAAAACGAAAGAAAGAGAAAATGCTTAAAAAGCATTATATAGCCAAAAAGCAAAAATGCAAAAATGCAAAAAGAAAATGGCTACAAAAAGCAAAATAAATAAATGCTTATACAAAGAAAAATGCAAGGTTATGTGAGAGAGAAAAAGCCAAAGAGTGATACCCAAAAAAATATCCTTTTCATCCCAAGAAGTGGCAAGTTTAAAAATCAGACAAATGAAAAGTAACGCTAGCCTATGGTGTATAAATGTGATTGGTACAAAACAACTTCCACTTTGATTTATGAAGAGCTATTTATAACAAGAAAGTTGTATTCATAAGTGTCGGTGTCCATTTCTTTCATCTAATTTGAGTCTTTTATTTGTCTTTTTATGTTGTTTGGGGACAAACAACAATTATAGTTTGGGGGTATGATAAGTATCAATTTATTTGATACTTTTACACTTTTTCTTTACTTTATTTACCCATTTTATTTTCCCAAAATTCCGCAAATTGAGTCTTTTTGTTTTATTTTTCTATCTTTTTTATATTGGAGCTAAATTGATGTGATAAACATGTTTACTTCTTCGATATGTGCTGATTTTTGGAAAATAGCCTTGTTAATAGGTATTTGGCTTAAGCATGCTACAGCTGTGCTGCAGCATGATTCCAGGGGCACTTTTGAGAATAGTACGGGGAATCTTTTGATGTCCAATCCTTCTTTTTGGCAGCCCATCTCCTGCAACTTTAAAGATGTCATGGTACAGATTTAAGATCTGATTTTTGACTATTATCTAGGTAGCATTGCTTTTCTCATTGGACAATGCAAAAAGTTGGGTAAAGGCTTTATCTTTTGGTCCTTGTCCTCCCTTCTCCCACTATATAAAGGAGGGACGCTTGGCATTGTAGAAGCAAGTAATTTGTAGGCAAGCAATCCTAGAGAAACAATCTAGTAGTTTTTCTTCTTTATAATTCCTCTTTACATTAATTTCTTCTATTATATTATATTCTCTTATGTTCTACTTATTATGCTTTATTATTATTCATGCAATTAATTTTTCTAGTTAAAGTATTGTTAGACGCTTTTATAATTACTCTTAGCATTTATTTCTTTTACGTTATTTTCCTTTCTTATGCTTTACTATTTACGCAATTAATTTTTCAAGTATGTTAGGCTAAAAATATAGCTTGGGTGTTGGGTGACGTAAAGAGAAAAACCAATTCGTTTGTAGAAATATAAATTATAATCTTTACAACTACGTCATTCAAGTTTTTTATTGCTAAAACATCATCCATGGACAAGTTGATCACTTGTTTAAAAGTGTTAAAGTGTGTTGGATTTAAAGATAAACCAACAAGCACACGTCAACTTGAATGATATGGAAGTATGCTCGAGAGAGTTACTTAGAATCGAGGAGACTCGTTTTCACTCCATTTAGCTTATAAAAGGAATAGTTTGAGCTAATGTCGTGACTCCAGCCTTGCATAGAGATATGAAGGCTTGATCTATGACTGTAGTGTTTAATCAACTCACCACAAATATTTCTTCGAGTTCACCATCTGAAATCATATATTTATTTATACTATCAAAACAAACTTTTATTCCTTTTTCTCCTTGGACGATATTCGGTATTTTTACCACTTTATTACTTGTAAAAAACGATAGTGATTGATGAGTGTATACTTGCACTAGTCTCCATTTGTTAGCAGTTTGAGAGATTTATTTAATATAATTCTCGTAACACTCACCAAGCATGGTGAGCTATTTCAACAGATCTTCCAGCTCCTCTAGCAACCCGCGCAAGTACCTGACAATGTCAAGCGCTTCTTTTTCTATGGGAAAATGACTGGATCACTCAAAAAGTCATCACATATTCGATTATGCAAATCCCACTTGACAAACTTTATTGAGGAAAACCATCGTTCAACCATAGCGGTTGTAACAGACAAAAGCAAAGCGAGCTTCAATAATCTATAGGCCAAAGGATAAGAAAGATGTTTTGCTGATTCCACCTACAATTTAGCAAGGTCATCAATACTATTCAAGGTGGAAAATCTTTCATCTTGAATCTTGATGCACAACGACATGGTACATATCAAGTTGATACCTAGGTCTTATCTTTTCCATTCGAGTAAAATCGTACTGATGAAACTCACTCAACTTCAATAACTTTGATTTGACAAAATGAAAACACGAAGCATGAGTACTCAATACCACCATAATCTTAAGGAATTCGGTTACCTCATTAAAGCACTCACCACATTCCTGAATTTTCATTGCAACAACCGTATTGAATATGGCATACTCATTATGATTTCGGTTGGTGCTCTTATTTCATTGCCTTCAATTTCCTAAATTTACATGAACTTGTGTCATTTCCACCATGTCAACATTATGTGCTTCACAAAAAGAATAGATTTCCTTGAAAAATGTATCAAACCCACTTTCTCCAAACACTTGCAATCTTTTTTTGGTTGTTTCTATTGATGAAACCCTTTCCACCATATTTTGATATGTTTAAGAGCCTTTGATAGGATATTTTTTGTCTCTAAAATGGTCAACATGAAGTGCATATAAATGATACAGTTACCTATTTCAAAGATTGAATGATACATTTAAAATATATTAGAGATTCAATAATAGATATAACTATTTAAGTAGATAGATCATAACATTGACCTCTTACGTGCTTGAAGCTCAATCCATGTTCTATAAATAAAGAACCAATTGCAGATTTAAGGGACAAAGCAGATGTTGTGGTCACAAGAAAAATGCTAATAGATCTCTCTTTAACAACTCCATGGATATCAATGTATCTTAAAATCACTGCCGTTTGTTCCTTTATAAAGACGTCACTGGACTTATTGACTAACAACATAAAGACATCACTAAAATTTTCTTTAACAATGGATTTGAGTATTTCTTTTGCAAAACAATTAATGCTTTCTTTCTGAATACTTGGAGATGTCATTTGATTATTCTTTGGAGCGTTTTGTAATGTCACCTTACAGATCGTCTCATTCCCATTTTCAAGAAAGTTTAACAAACCTAATAGAAGTTCTTGAGTTATAGATGTGTCCGACTCATCGTGGCAACAAAATGGTAAACCATACGACAACAAGAATCCAACACAATCAACTGAAGCCTTCAATCAAATGTGATATTTATTCTTAGCAAGTTTGATTTTCTTGTAAATGGCAAAAGAATATAGATTGCTTTTGTTTTATATTCACATATTTGTTGTGGAAACTATTGACATTGCTCTCATTAATAGTAAGTCTAATTTTATTTCCCCAACTGCTAAACCCTTTTGTCATAAATGCATCACCATTGGCCCAACCTTGTTCTCTAAATAGCAATATATATATATATATATATATATATATATATATAATAGACTTTTACCGCTTATACAGTCTAACTATCGAAATTCAGCAAACCAATTAGGGACAAAACATCTAAGCAAACATAGAAGTCTATCAAAGTTTTCTGAAACTCATGACCTCGTGGTTGACAAGGCCCCCAAAGCAAATATAAACGTCTTATTTTGTCTCTTTGATTAGGATGATAAGTCAAAAAATTGGTCTTTCTAATGGATCCCAAGAAAGACCATTTAAATCGGTTGTTGGAGTCTTGGGGGATTTCCACTTGAAGTTTCCAAACGAGCAGATACGAATCAAACACATGATATTTAAAAAAAATCTCTCCATCTTCAAACAAATGAGAAAATAAACTAAAAACATTGACAAATTAACCATAAATTCTACAAAATTATCCCCAAATATTAACATGATTGAAAATAAACTTAAACAAGATTACATAAATAGATATCAAGTTATCAATTAAACCCAAGTGGGAAATATATATCAATAATCAAGTAATAAACTAACCCCAAATACCTAAACAAAAAATAAATATCAATAAGACAATAATCAAGTAATCAACTAACACAAAATATAAAAAGAACTATAGAAATTAATGTCTAAACATAACATGAAAAATAGACATTTGTAGAGGCGAAGCTAAGAATTTTAGATAGGGGGCTAGAAATTTAGCTAAATACATATAAATGTTAAAATCACTCGGATTAAAAAGGATCATTTGATTTATAAAGTTGATATGCTCCAAATTATATAAGCTCACTTCATTTCATCGTGACATTTACTTGGATAACTTAAGCTTAAATCTCATATGCTTGGGCCACAAATGAAAAAAAAAACAATTATATGTGACCTCCCCTAAATTTAATGCATTGATCTTTTCTGATTAAAATCTAACAATCTATTTAATATGAACAATATTTTCTGAAAGATTATAAGTCACCTTTCTAAGCCATTAAAAACGATTTATTCTTAATTGAAAAAAATAATCGATGGTTATTTTTTCGCTCATGATTGAACCTATGATTATAAAAATAAGAAATTTTTCTTTTTAAAATTCAAACAAATTATATTATCTCAATATTTATATTCAAGTACTAAACTAGGGTTTGAGTCTTTTATAATTGCATTTCGAAGTATTAATGTGATAACCGGTTATTCAGTTATAAAGTTCGGGGTTGTTTTTTCAATAATGACAGTAAGTTGAGGGGTTTGATGTGTTGATATGCTTAAATGTTTTAAAAAGCAATCCCACCTCCTCTTATTGTTTAAAAAATGAATATATGATATGAGATATTTACTTTATCTCATTGGTTTTGGGAGTAAAAGAAAAGTAAGTTGGTAAAGAAAAGGGAGCTTTCTGTGTCTGTTTTTTAGACTGGAAGAAAAGAGAACCGAAGGGAGATTAGAAGAATTGATTCTATGAATATTATCTGGATAAATTGTTGTTCATCTCTGTGTGATTTTATAAGGTGGGTTTATTTTACAAACTTTCCCTACTTGGTATTGAAATTAGAACCGTATGGTTCTTTATATGGGGATGATTATAAAACTGTTTTGATGCTTTAATTAGCATAATTATGGATTTTGATATGTTTATATCATGTGTTTGGAATAAGGGTGCATATCTAGGAGAGGTGTTTTGGTTATAAGGGTGGCATATCAAAGAAAGGTGTATAATGGGATAAGGGTGGCATATCAAGAAGAGGTGTATACCAGGATAAGGGTGGCATAATTAATGGAATGCAAGATATAGGTTTTTGATCAAACTATTAACTGTTGTCGCATCCTTATGATGTGAGGACTTTGGGTTGTCACATTTGTGTGATGTGATAACTTAGAGTCATCATATCCTATTAATGCGAGAATAGTTGTTATTGCATCCTTGTGATGCGAGGAGTTATGTTTGTCGCACCAGTGTGATGCAACAAGTTGATCTATCGCATTCTATTGATGCGATAAGTTGGTTTATCGCACCCATGTGATGCAATGAGATGGGGTCCTCGCACCAGTGTGTTGCGAGTAAACGGAGTTGTCTCACCTATGTGATGTGAGGAAATTATGTTTTCATCTATATGATGCGATGAGTTATATCAGAATGTGTTAAATAAGTTATTTGGCTATTTAATGCAATAATTGGTTTATGTCTCATCATTTTGATACAACAAAAGTGGTTTGCTATATTGAATATTTGTTACTAATACAAATATGGGTTTATAAATATGTTTGGTGATTATTCACCCTATACTAGCCAACCACAGGATTTCTCAATAGACCTCCAAGTCTAACCCTCATTTTTGTTGTTTTCAAAATGTGCATTACAAGTCGGGCACAACTAAAGGATAATGTAACATCTCGCTTGAGCAATCCCCAAATTACCAGTTTTATAAAATCTCCAATAAAATATAATTTATTGATTATTGGGACCAAAATTGATCCTAATTATTCTAAAAGTTTTGTCAAAGCAATCGGGGCCAAGGATGGAAAATCTGAAAATGCTGCTGAAACGACTAAGTCTGGAGGAAGACCAGAGACGATGAATTGGTCCAGAGGCAGACGATGGACCAGAGGCTGCTGAAATGACTAAGTCTGGAAGAAGACCAGAGGTGATGAATTGGTCCAGAGGCGATGAAGGTCCAGAGGCCATGAAGGACCAGAGGCCATGAAAGACCAGAGGCCTTGAAGGACCAGATGCCATAAAGGACCAGAGGCCATGAAGGACCAGAGGCCATGAAGGACCCCAGGCCTTGAAGGACCAGAGACCATGAAGGACCAGAGGCCATGAAGGACCAGAGGCCAACACTTTGAAGAACAAATCTGGGCATAACATTAATTAACCTCAAAATATGGGATATTAATTTCTAGAAAAACWTCGAAATATCCGTTCTATTTTAGTGATAAAACCACCCAAAACACAATTCCAAACCGGATATAACGGATTTTTACTTACGACCCGAATTAAGTAGCAAAAGAATACGGGACAAGACTACATATAAGCTACTATTTACCCAAAAGCAAGATCGATATCTTCAAGATCCCCGATAAATCTTCAAGTCAAACGACGGGTTCTTTCTTTTTATCCGTCTTCTTTCCTGAGAGAGGTTGCCACTTAAATGGTAAGCCAACGCTTAGTGAGTTAAATAGTTAAGTATTACATATCAATATCGCACATGTTTATAAACATACATAATAAACTCTTATCAATAAAAGAATTCAAGACATCGTCCTGATGCAAACCGAGACTTACAAGAAACCGAGTGAACAATTACGTACCTGATGCTAAGATCATAGGATTCCATATTCAAATCACCATAATACACCATACCATTGATGCTCAATACAACAAGGAGACAGGCTCAACGACCAAATATATTCAACAATGTTAAAATACCAATAAATATCAAGAACCAAGAGATCGAATCGGTAAACATAACGAGGACAGTGCATCACCCCGTCCTTCACCTCCCGGGCTCATGCCAAAGTCCGAGTCATAATCATACATTACGGGAAACTTCGCACTGCCCGCCTTCCTCTACCGAGTATGTGCAATGAGTATTCACAACCGCAGAAAGTCTCTGTTGATCCTCTCTCTCAGTGATTTGATGATAATCCCTTGTTCCCTTTCATGTTGTATTTGTGTTTCTGTATTTTCAATTCCAGCATCATCATTGAGTATGTTCAGTGATCGCTGAAGAACTTGCTTTGTAAATTCATCAGAGACAGCAATACTTCAAGAAGACAACACTCACACCAAAGAACCTTCAGCGAACGTCGAAGACTGAAACTGAAGATTAGAGACTGGCGAGTACATGATCTGAAGCGGTATTCAGTGATTACAAACCTGTCTACATATGTGTGAAGACTGCTCTAGCTTCAGCGAATGATGATGAGACCTCCAGATCATTCTAGCATTCAGCGATCAAAGGAAGCTTGCTTAGCACGATTGTTGTTGTCTTGTCCTTATGCACACAAAGGACAAAACCATACCCTTGCAAAAGTTAGTACG
>NW_020203045.1:0-2273 GCF_001531365.2 Cynara cardunculus var. scolymus | reverse complement strand
GCGATATAGAATAGCTTGACCTCCTCTCCATGTATTTGTTAAGAATTTTGTGCAAGAAGATAAGATCAAATACACAGAGGTTGTGGAGGTCAGCATCTGTRAAYRTRTAWAGGTTGCCGTCATCCCTCTTCACCACATATTGAGCATAGAGCACGGTCTTCTTCAGCATCGTTCTTGGAGATATTGTTTCAAGCGAGGTTATCACGTGCTCTGAGAAGACCTGCTCGCGAGGCTTTGTGAGCTTTGAGAAGTGAAACTTCGCAGCTGCAGAGGGTATACCTGTAAGCTCTGGATCGTAAGGGGGCTCTGTGTCAACGGCAGAGTAGCGCCACCACAGAATCTCCTCCACAGTGGTTACATGCTCTGTGCGCACTTGTTGCGTTGGAATTTTGCTCATCGAATCAAGTATCTCAGAAACCCTTCCCACTGTGGCGGATTCTGGTATTCTGGTTTCTTCTTCTTCTTCTAGAATTGGCCTCTGGGTGGACCCCTCTGCTAGGATAGGTTTGACAGTTCCTAACAGAGCGTCGAACGTACCCGTGGATGTTTCCTCCTTCCCATTTTGGAGGATGAGTCTTCTCCAGCTCTGGGGATTGGGGCTCTGCCCTTTCTTGCTTGAGCCTCTGCCAAAGAAGCCTTTAATGCTTGAACGAGCTCTGGGTCATCGTACACTTTTTTGTTTATCTGCTCTAGCGTTTCAGAACTCGACCCGCTCTATGGCGACTCCTCTACAGCTTTGCCCTTGCCTTTCCCTTTAGGATCTGGTGCTTTGTCTTTTGAAAACAGGGCTGCTGTAGAGTCCACTATCTTTAGTGGTTTGGCACAGGTCTGCTTCTTTGGCACTTCAGCTTTCTTCTCAGTCTTCTTCTTCCCCTCATGACGATCATGGTCATCATCTCCTTGATCGTCATGGATTTTGGTGGCTTCTGCCTTGCAAGAGATAAGGGGAGCCTTCTTCAATTGCCTTAAGATCCTGGTAGCCGCCTTCTCCATTTTCTCAATCACCAGCTCTGCGTGCACAGAAGCGTTGTTTATGTCGATCTCTGAGGCCCACTTCATTTTAGAGAGACTTCGATAGATTTCGCTTCTGAAGGAGTCACCCTCTTTGACGAGCTTTGAAGTGCAGACTTTGATAGATTGGTTGGAAGCTCGGGCCTCTTTGAGAAGTTGATCTGTATACTTGCACACGAGCTCTCCTAGGGCTTCAACCATTGCATCTAGCTCTTTGCGAGTGGCTAGATGGTTGATGTTTGCCCTGGAGGATTTGGAGTCAATGCCGTAGGTGACCGCAGAGGAGAACATTTGCTTGATCTCATCCTTGAATGTGGAACAGTCTGTGCAGCCTGCGGAGATGAAATCAACAGCAAACTGGACGGCGACCTCTGATAACTCTGACTTCAGCTTCTGGATTGAAGAAGGGTTGAGTGACAGAGAGCTAAAGGCTTCTGCGAGGTCGTCTTTATGAAGTACAGAGCTCTGAAGGGTTGAAAGAGTTGCCTTGAGTTCTGACGTTGTAGATGTCAACTCCTTCAGAGCCTCTATCGACGATTGAGAGATGAACAAGCTTTTCAACTCGTCCAACATCTGGAATACCGCTGTGGCGAAGGTTTCTAACTCCCCCTTGGTCACATAGGCATCCTGGGAACCTAGATCACCAACACATGGTGACCTAGTAGCCTCGGAGTGTGAGGCGCCCTCAGCGACTGGTTTTTCGAAGTCTGTTCGGGGACTTCCACCGGATCCTTGGACTTCTCCAAGAGGAGAGCCTACCAGTGTTCTGTCGATATCGTGCCTTGTAGGTTTAGAGCCTAACACGGCAGAGGGATCGAGTGTGGACTTTGGGCGTTCTAGACCCTCAGTCTCTGTGACTCTCACATATGCCTCTGAAGCATATTTTGGTTGGTCACTCAAGTGTGGAGAGGCAACGGATGCCTCTATGGGTTGTGATGAGTCCTTGGGCGATTGGACTCTTATTTTAAAACCACCATCCTTTTGAGAGGATGTTGGAGTAAGTTATGGTTCCTGGGTAGTGCATTCGACAGAGGACGGAAGAATGTCCTCTGCGAGGTTAGCTTGGTTGGGCTCAGCGTGTTCACGCCTTTTTCAATAGGGGATCCCTCTAGAACAGGGTCCCTAGAAACGTGGGTTGCACTGGGAGGGGGGCTAGGATATGTGCCTTGGGCATCTTTTTCTCCATCACCTATTGATGTGCTAGAATCGTAAGTGTGCACACAGTGGGCATAAAATCCCCAAAGTGGCGGTGCAAGTGCACG
>NW_020203044.1:23283-24326 GCF_001531365.2 Cynara cardunculus var. scolymus | reverse complement strand
AATTTTAATGCTTGCTGGAAATTTTGAATATGGATTTTCATCTTATTAATCTGTTTAATACATGTTTGATGAATTACCTCATCATTCATCTGTGAATCTTCTCCAGTCAATGCACTGTCAGTGTTAGCCATCAAGCACATATGTGCAACAACTTCAGCTTCTTCTTCCTCATCTGTAAGACTTAGCCAATGTTCATCCTCGGTCATAAG
Source organism: Cynara cardunculus var. scolymus (assembly GCF_001531365.2). Taxonomy (NCBI): domain Eukaryota; kingdom Viridiplantae; phylum Streptophyta; class Magnoliopsida; order Asterales; family Asteraceae; genus Cynara; species Cynara cardunculus. Next base: position 24,117 of record NW_020203044.1, on the reverse strand, counting down.
AGCTTTGCCAACTTCTCTTTGTTTTGACAGAAGAAATTTGTTCTTGTAATAGTCAGCATTTCGATTTACCGGCTTCTTACAGTCAATAGAAAAATGGCCTAGCTTGCCACAATTAAAGCATTTTGTATGCTCATCAGCTTTGCTATATTTCTTTCCTTCTTCTGGATTTCGCTCATACTTCTTTTCGAATCTTTTCTCTTCATATTTCTTCTTCTCTCCGAATTTGTCCTTGTAGTCATACTTTGATCCGGACGAGAATCTTTGATTATTCGAGTGTGKYCTTTTGGAGAACTTATATTTCTTGAATGCTTTGGTCAGCATTGCCATAGCTTGCTTTACTTCAGAATCAGATTCTGAGCTGTTGCTGTCTTCTTGTTTAGATTCGCTTGATTGACTAACTTCAACAACCTTCTTTCCAACTCTGTTTTTATATTTCTTCTCCTTTTTCTCAGTTACGAGAGCTAAAGGATCAGTAACTTCCTTTTCCTTCTTCTTTGATTTACGAATCTCCAAAACATTCTGTTCATTCTGTTTCAGAGTTTCATAGATTTCATGTACATCAATATCAGATAACTGTTTGTTAAATCTGATATTATTTGCAAATGATTTCCACTCTGGCTGGAGATTGTTAAGAAACTTAATCAATAGTGGTTTTGGAGATTCCATTCTTCGTAAGCTCATTCAGCAGTCTAGCAAGTCGGTTATATACATCGTCAAGGCTTTCTCCCTCTCTAGYCTTGAATTCTTCATAAGCAGAAATGCAGTTAGTGATCTTCAGTTGAGTTCCAACTTTAGAACCCATCATCATCTTTTCTATCTGAATCCACATGCTGT
>NW_020203044.1:7486-21628 GCF_001531365.2 Cynara cardunculus var. scolymus | reverse complement strand
TTGATATGAACAATGATGAACACTAAGAATGATGTAAGTAATGATTAGATTGGAGAGAGAGAGAATTAGATCAGCCAAATCTTGATTTTTGTATTAATGACAAAAGCTCTAATTACAATTACAGGAATTTCCTATTTATACTAGGAAAGTAAAAGCTAAAATATTACAAGTAAAACTATTCTAAGGAGAAACTTGAATACAACTTTTAAGCTCTAATCTTGAACCCAACATATTTATATATGCATTTTGATTGTTTCTCCAACAATCATGACAATGCATAACAATGGTGATATATGTATTATAATTTATACTTAAAATTGTTATGCTAATCAAGATTAAATTTATTTTGGATAGTGAAACCAACGAGAACCTATCCGGAATAAGTGAAATAAATATATAATACATTGTATAGATTGAAATTTAGGAGACCCAACGGAAACCTATTTGATGTTTTAAATGATGGAATTTTAGCATGATTTGCCTATCTATTATATTGTTTACCCAACGGTACTATGTGAAAGATATGTATGCGTAGTTTTTTATAAGATATTACACTAAATTATTGATTGATCCAACGAGAGATCAGTAATCTAGTATAATGTTTCTATCGCCTATGCTTTGTATGTTTTAAATAGGCTTAATTTTATTTTTTACTGATATGCTTAATACCTTGTATTCGGAATTATAAATTATAGTATCATCTTATAAATCTGGGCATGCATTTAATTATACTATTATGGCAGCATCTACTTTAACTACAAATTCCGGATATTTGTTCAGAATTGAACCCCTAACTGGTACAAACTTCAACAGTTGGAGAGATCAGGTCAAATTGACTCTTGGAGTTATGGATCTGGATCATGCTTTGAGACTACAACGACCCGCTGCCCTTACCGACAAAAGTTCGCCGGAAGAAAAAAGGGCATATGAATTATGGGATCGATCAAACAGAATGTCTCTTATGATCATTAAAAATTCCATTTATGTCTCCAACCGAGGAGCCATCCCTGACTCCGAAGATGCCAAAACATACCTTAACTCTATAGAGGATCAATTTAAAGGGACTTCAAAGGCCCATGCTAGTACCTTGATCCTTAAAATGTTGACGACCAAGTACAATGGGGTCGGTGGTGTGCGTGAGCACATAATGATGATGAGTGACATGGCAAACAAACTCAAAAGTATGGACATGGAAATTAGTGAAGGCTTTCTCGTCCACTTCATAATGACATCTCTCCCTTCTCAGTTTGGTCCGTTTAAAATCAATTACAACATTCAAAGGGAGAAATGGAAGATGAGCGAACTAATTGCCATGTGTGTCCAAGAAGAAGAACGACTAAAAGTTGAAAAACCCGATGTCACTCACCTTACTACCATCGACTCTAAGAAAAGGAAGGGGTTCCCAAAGGGCAAAGGAAAGATGGGAGATAAATTCACTCCGAACAAGGTCCCTAACACCGGTGCAAGTACAAGTACATTCCACGGAATTCTCAAATGTAAATTATGTCGTAACAAGGGACATACTCAAAGGGATTGTCCAAAGTTTAAGGAATGGCTTGTGAAGAAAGGTAACACCTCTAATTGCATGATTTGTGAATCACTTAATGTTTATGTACCTTCTAATACATGGTGGTTTGATTCCGGTTCCATGGTACACATTTCAAATTCTTTACAGGGATTCCGTACAATAAGGAAGCAAGAAAGAAACCAATGGACGATTAAAGTCGGAAATGGCTTGGATTTGGGAGTTGAAGCAGTCGGTACACTTTCATTAGTACTAGAAGGTGGTTTCGACATTAGAACTGTGTGAAACTCTATATGTACCAAGTATTACTAGAAACCTTATATCTGTTTCTAAATTAAATGACTATGGATACTATTTTACATTTGGTGATAATAAATGTATAATAAGATTGTATTCGGATGTTGTTGGTTATGGTTGTCTAGAGGGAAACCGTTATAAATTATGTTTGGATAACCAATTTTCGGAATCTTTATTGTCTTTAAATGTTTGCGATAATGTAAGGAAGAATAAGAGAAAATGAGATTTAGAAACTTCGTCAATGTTGTGGCATAAACGTTTGGGCCATATATCACGAGAGAGAATGACAAGACTTGTGAAAGATGAAGTTTTACCAAATCTTGATTTCTCGGATTTTGAAAAGTGTATTGAATGCATTAAGGGAAAAACAACCAAAGGGAATAAGAAAGGATCTACTAGAAGTATGGAATTGCTTGAGCTAGTCCATACTGATATTTGTGGTCCTTTCCCGGTGGGAATTGGAGGTCAAAAATCGTTTATAACTTTTATTGACGATTATTCGCGTTATATGTACTTATTTTTGATCCATGAAAAATCTGATGCATTAGAGATGTTCAAGACCTTTAAGGTCGAAGTTGAAAATCAACTTGACCGGAAGATAAAGGTTGTAAGATCGGATAGAGGAGGTGAATATTATGGCCGACATATCGATTTAGGTCAAAGTCCTGGATCTTTTTATGAATTTTGTAAAAGTAATGGGATAATCAAACAATACACCATGTCTGGTACTCCACAACAAAATGGTGTTGCTGGAGAAACTGTACATTAATGGACATGGTGCGAAGTATGCTGGCAAATACAAGTCTCCCAGATTTTTTATGGACCGAAGCACTAAAGACAGCCATCCACATACTCAATCGAGTCCCTTCCAAATTTGTTCCTAAAACACCATATGAAATATGGACAAGAAGGAAACCGAGTTTAAGATATATGAGAGTGTGGGGTTGTCCGGCTGAGGCAAAATTATATAATCCTCAATCGTGAAAATTGGACTTAAAAACTATTAGTTGTTATTTCATATGATATCCCGAACATTCAAAAGGATATCATTTCCATTTCCCTTCACATACCACTAAAATTGTCGAGACGCGACATGCCAAGTTTCTTGAGAACTCTAACATCAGTGGGAGCAGTGTTAGAAGATCTATAGATTTTCAAGAGGAATGTGAAGAGGCGCCTATTTTACATGTGCCCGTACCTATTCACATGCCACTTGATACCTCGAATGAAAATATTGAATCTCAAAACGAGACAACTAATATTCCCGAGGTTGATCAAGCACCAAACAATGAAGCTTCTAATGATGTTTATAATGATGAACTTCGAGAACTTCGACCGGCATTACGGAGGTCACAACATTTTAGACGACCCACTAATTATGATGATTTTGTCACATACCTACATGAAGCTAATTTTGACTTAGGGAAGAACGATGATCCGACCACTTTCCATGATGCCATCACATGCAACCAATCAACTCAATGGCATGAAGCCATGGAAGAGGAGTTAAGATCCATGAAAACAAATAATGTTTGGACGCTTACTGAATTACCTGAAGGTGCTAAACGAATAGGTTGTAAGTGGGTCTATAAAACAAAGTTAGACCCAAATGGAAACATTAAACGTTATAAGGCTCGTTTGGTCGCAAAGGGCTATAATCAAAAGGAAGGCGTGGATTATAATGAAACTTTCTCACCCGTATCGAGAAAGGAATCTCTTAGGATCGTAATGGCTTTGGTGGCTCATTTTGATTTGGAGCTTCACCAAATGGATGTCAAAACTACATTTCTTAATGGTGACTTACATGAAAGTGTGTTCATGTCACAACCTGAAGGTTTCAAAGCCAAAGGGAAATAACATTTTGTATGTAAATTAAATAAATCAATTTATGGGTTAAAACAAGCGTCACGTCAATGGTACCTTAAATTTCACGAAGTGATGAAAACTAATCATTTCACAAAGAACCAAGTAGATCAATGCATATACCTTAAGATGAGCGGGAGCAAATTCATCATATTACTACTTTATGTTGATGACATCCTACTAGAAGGAAATAATATGGACATGTTGCATGATACTAAACGTTTTCTATTTGCGAGCTTCAACATGAAGGATCTCGGTGAAGCTTCTTATGTGATAGGAATAGAAATTCACCGAGACCGTGATCATGGAATATTGGGTCTGTCCCAAAAGGCCTACATTGAGAGGATATTAAATTGTTTCAATATGAAACATTGCTCACCCTCAGTGGCTCCCGTCGTCAAAGGTGATAATTTTGGGGCTTATCGATGTCCTAGAACCGAGGAAGAACTTGCCCAAATGAGACTAATTCCATATGCTTTTGTAGTTGGAAGCATTATGTATGCTCAAGTATGTACCTGACCAGACATTGCTTATGTGGCCTGTATGCTGGGGAGATATCAATCAAATCTTGGCTTGGACCATTAGAAAGCTGCTAAGAAAGTCCTACGATATTTACAAGGGACAAAAAGATACAAACTAACGTATCAGAGTTCGGATAATATTGAGGTAATAGGATATTCAGACTCCGATTTCGCTAAATGCAAAGATGATAAGAAATCCACATCAGGATACATTTTCATGCTATCAGAAGGGCCGATTTCATGGAGGAGTTGTAAGCAACAGTTGACGACTACCTCGACTATGATGGCGGAATATGTTGCTTGTTATCATCCAAGTTGTCATGCAATGCTATTGAGAAATTTGATAGGTGGACTTAAAGTTGTACATTCTATATCAAGGCCATTGAAGCTTTATTGCGATAACAATGTAGCTGTTAGTTTCTCGAACAGTAACAGTTCGAGTGGTGCAGGATTGTATCTTGACACAAAATACTTATTTATGCGAGAAAGAGTTGAGGATGGAAACATTAGTATTGAGTATGTGAGTACACACGATATGCTAGCAGATTCACTCACGAAAGGTCTACACCTTAAGGTGTTCACCGAAAATGTCGTCAAAATGGGTTTACAACAAGATCTTGTATGATGTAATATTCTACTCAATCCATAATTAATTTACGTAACTTATGTATTATTTTAAAGCGCAGTAATTTGCTTATCCTCAAACAAAGTTTGTCCTTATTTATTTATTTGTTTAGTGTGCACAATAACTTTTGTCTCAGACAAACTTGTAGATATCATCAGGCTATATGTCTCTATGTTAAATATGCAAATGATCTTTCGGCCAAGTGGGAGAATGTTGGAATCCTATAAATTATGTCCTTGATCATTTGTATGTTTATTTACACATGTATAATTTTTATTAATATTACTCCATTATTGCATCTTGGTCCCTATAATTTCTGGAGGGACTTGAGTGGAAATATAGGGGAGTTAATTTGATGGAGAGTTGCACCCCTTGGATTACATATATATAGTGGTGGTTATCCCTTTTTGTGTTCTCACGTTGCTTTTTCCTTCAAGACTCTCAATTGAATTCTCTCATCATTAGAGGGAACAAAACATATGAACAATAAATCCATCGATTAAGCAACGAAGAGAAACAATCAAAAGGAAACCAAAAGTAGTTCTTCATGGCTTCTTCAAGTGGAATAAAGACAAACACTCCACCAAGTAAGTTTTATTTAATTTGTTGTACTTATGAATTCACATGTTTGATTAGGGATTCTTATGCATACATTTGGGATTAAGTTAACATTGTCCGGTTTAGAATTTTACTTAGGTTTTTTTTTTATCGGATTTCTAATCCGGGTAGTTATTTTTTTTACTTAGTATTTTTTTTTTAGTATTAGTATTTTTTTCCTTTAGCATTTTTTTTTGTTTAATAAAAAAAATTAAATTTTTTTTAGGGGTAAAAAAATTTTAGGTTAATTTTTTTAAGTTTTTTTTTGTTTAGTTATTTTTAGATAATTTTTTTAGATTATAATTTTATTTGTTAAGTTTAGTTTTTTATTTTTTTTAGTTTAGATTTTTTCGTTAAATTTTTTTTAGTGTTAAATTTTTTTAGCTTTTAATTTTTCTTTTAAGTTTTTCAATTTTTTTTAGAAATATTTTGTTTTGGTTTATGGATATGAGCATTGTAATATATTTTTAATCTGGATGTAACATGTTCTGATTTTTACAGGTAAAATGGCTGAACAACATAATCAGTCTGACGAGGAATCTCACATTCCTTCAGTCAGATCTGATAACCTAAACAATCCACCCCAACCATTAAACCACCCAATACCAAAAGAATTCCTATTACCTCATTGTTTTTATATTGAGATCAAACCCAATAACCATCACTTTAACTTCGATATGCCCCCCGAATACCGAATTATACCAGAAATACTTCATGGAGACACAATTTCTTATGCCCTTTTAGCTTACGCTTGTGTCCCGATGATATACCTACAACAATTTTGGAACACTCTAACCCTTGCTAAAGTTGGAGATATATATTTTTTCGAAGGAAACGTAGACAAATACACATGTCGTTTGACTTAGAACGACTTAGAAGAATTCTACGTGTACCGGGACCGGCCTCGACAAGCTATGAACAGCTAGTTACTGATGACGAGCTTTGCAGAGATATTAAGAGATTAGGATACTAGCAAGAGTTGACTAATCCGTCTCAATTCAAAGGGCAATTTCTTCCGTCTATATGGCATCTTGTATTCTCGATCCTTAACCGATGCCTGACGTCCAAGACTGCTAGAATCGACACCTGCAGCAGTTCATTTCTTAACTTCTTCCACGGAATTGTATATACGCGCAAGTACGATTACGCGCTTATATGGAATGAACTAGTCGAGCTGGTCAACACCAAGTTTCCCGTTCAAAGCAAGGAAGTTTGTGCCATTTCAAAGATTCTTACAACTGATCATCAAAGCCATGATGAACACCAACAATGACATCCCGGCCAGGACAGGCAGTGAAGTTGGGCCTTCGTTTGTCATGACGCGTATTCGTCGACACTCCAAAGTTGAAGATCTAGATTCTATTATGGAAATTCCACCGAGGCTATTTGCCTTCGCTGATCAGAGGGCTCAGTGCGTTATAGAGTATAGGAGAGTGATAGATCCTATAACTCAACCAAAACTGGTTGAACTTACCCCGGGATCAACCCATGCCTTAGCTGAGGGAGAGGGTCTAGCTATTGATGAGAGCGTTCAGGAACACAGGTTACCTGAACAGGGTTGTGAGCAGAGGGAAAATGAAAATGAGAGGGGTAATCTGGAGCGGGGAGCCTCTGATCAACACAACATTTCAACTGATAGTACTTCCACAACTTCTTCAAGTTCAGAAGAGACTATATCTGATAATGAGGCAGCTCAAGATGATGATGATAATGATGATAATAATGATGATGCTGACAATACTACTCAACCTATGCTTTCTCAAAATATTGAAGTCCGAGCAGTTATTGATGACATTGAATATATCTTTCCTGAAATACATGGTCCACAGACTTTCCCAAGTCTACATTCCTTATCGTTCAATGTTGAAGAAGTTGGTGGTACATATAATGAATTTGATCGTTTAATGGAGGATATTCCAGTAGAAGATGATGAGGTCGTTCAAGTCAAAAATGTTGAGAGGATGAGTGAACGGGAAATAGAAAAATATGATGAGAGTGTGAGTGGAGCATAAAATGAATAACAAGCTCCTATCCCAGCCGAAACAGTTAGCCGGGCACCCACATCTACTATCGACATTCATTCGTTGAATGTCGGTATTGAAGCAGACATAGCTAGCCTAGCTATGCATTTGCACACCCATCTCGATCACTCAATTGATTCTCAACAACCAGTTGTTTCAATTTCTCACGGGGATTTAACACATAATCTATCTACTTCTCATTCGGAGAATGTGGATATTGAAATTAGTAGGTCTCTGCCTCAGCCTACGACTTTGATTCTGTGCACCTCGAGTATAGAGCCCATACATATAGGTACACATGAGTGAAGAGCATCTGTTGCTCCAATTGCGGTTCTTACTGAACCTGTCGGAACAACCAGAGTGGATTCTATTGACTTACCACGAGGACAGGTTGGAAGTCCTACCAGTGCATACAACACGCCAACACTAAACGTAAGCACAACAGTTTATTCAGCTGTTATTTCAACTGGAAATCTATGTGATCCAGGTTTGACTTTACCTGACTTTGTGTCAAGGGAGTATCTGGACGGCACCCTAAAGGCTGTTCAAGATCACATGGAAGCACAGATTCTAAGTCTCAAAAGGATAATGAAGGGAAAGGAGCCGGTAATTGATGAACAACCATCTGTGCCGTCACCACCACCTGTGCCTGAGCCTCCGAGGGTACGAGAATAATCGGTGGATGAGCTTAAATCGTTGATGTACACAAAGCTGATGTCTACTCAAAATCCAGATGCGGTTGATGCAGACTTGGTTGGGCTCTTCCGACAACTGCTCAAGATGTAGTTGCTTATAATTTCTCAAAAGTTAGCAAGCTAATTACAACAAACACTCAATCCTTGAAGAGTTCCATTGATGTCCTATCCGAAAGGGTATTTATCTTAGAAACACCTGCCGTGCCCAAGCCACCTCTTTAAAAAGAAGACATGATGATCCGGACGATCCTGATCATCATGAGGGGGAGAGATAGAGACAAAGGCTGGCTGAGTCGTGGGTTTGTGTTGAAAGTGTTGAAAGGGAGCCAGATTCTCGAGCTGTTAACGTTGACAGTCATGTTCCATTAACAACAAGGGAAAGGACTACAACCCGATAATAATTAAAGATGAAATAGTCTTGGAGACAAATCCAATGATCGAGCCAATGGTTGAAAAGCCGACAGACTCCACTATAGGAACAAGGTTGCTTCTGGATTTGTCTGCCAATGTGGGATTTATTGAAGCTTTCTCGAAAGAAGTGGGTGGAGATCAGGACTTTGGTGAAGACATCGACAATATTGATGAGTCATCTGGAATGTACTTTGACTTTGAAGCCGATATCAATGAAGAAGATCCTATATTCCCATTCGAGGGTGATCATCAGACTCCATCTGAACCCTCCACTAAAGTTGATCTTGGTGCTTCAGAGACTCCAAGAACGGCATATTGATGCCCAAACAAATTGAAGCCCAAAAACTCCTTAGAGTTTGGTATCCTGTGTTCACTGTTACAAGACAAGATGGAAAGGTCTGGGTATTCAGTGAAGCTGATTTCTCTAATCTGTATTTAGAAGACTTGGAGCACATGTTCCACGAACTACGGAATATGACTGTCAAAAGAGAAGGAGCAATAGTTGCTCTAAATGTTATCAAAAGGTTTATGAGGAGTCATGTCAAAGTATCAATGGTTCTAGATATCCAAATGGGTCTTGAAGATAATCAGAAGATCATTAATCTGAAAAGACTAGACCAAGAACTTGAAGATATTGAAGGTTATCCTCTATATATCATTCTTGAAGAACCGGAGTTCGGTGTGGTGCATAGTGCTGAAGGTCAAATAAAGAAGTTTATGAGATTCAGTGAGCTGTATAAGTACTGTGATGGCACTATAAGGATGGTGCGACGGGCGCTTGAGACGAAAGAAGCTAACAATGATAAAGCCGCGGAATCGGAAAGGATGAGTCCGAAGGAGAGGTATTTACTGATCAATGCTCTGAACCTGCTTGATGATAAATTGCAATACCTGTAATATTTGAGTTATAAGTTTCGAATTAAGATTTTGGAATTTATAAATATATCTATACTACATATATAAGCATTTAGGTCATTATCTTAATTACAACTCTTGAAGCATATATTACAACCATTTTATGCAAAAAATTCAAAAAACTCTTAATTACAATTTCTTATGCATAATGTACAAGATTTTTATGCAAGTATTTCCACAACATCAAATTTTAATTGAGTCAAACTTACCTTTTCCTTATCAGACTTATAAAATTACCCATTTGGGCCGGTTTCTTCTCTTTTGTATCTATGTCTGCGATTGAGACCAAAACACCAAAATCTTCCTTCTTCTTCTTCTGTAATTTTTCTCAGATGTGGCCAAAACATTTTGGGTTAGATAGCAGATACCTTTTTCTTCACAGACATCGTTTGACACAACAATGGTGGTTTTGATGTATCACCTTGATTAGATGTCCGATTTCATGTATCAAAAATATAACTCCCTCTTCCCTGTTGTTTTAATCTCACATTTCTTCAAAACCCTAGGATTTTCATTTCAATTTTAATTTGGAGGTATGCGATATTGATTTCTATTTCAATTTTGTTGATGAGATTTTAAATAACTTTCTCTTCTTTTTTGGGTGTTGTTAAATCTCCCACAAAGTGTGGTACTGTTGGTATTCAAGGGATTGCTTGGGCTTTTAGGGGTATGATCTTTGCCCTTGTCTACTRCACTGCTGGTATCTYAGGTATTTCTTGAACTAKTATCTTTAATTTCTTGCAGTATTTCTCATACCCATGTGGTTTCTTGAACTATTATTGTTAATTTCTTTAAGTTAGATAAATGGTTGAATAAACAATCTYTCTCAAACCCATGTGGTTTCTTTTATGTTTTTCGGTGATAGTTCCTCTTGATCTATGTGAATTTGAACAAAAGATGATGGTTTAGTAATACCCTTTTCAGCTTTTGAGGTATTTCTTAAACTTTTATCTTTAATTTCTTTAAGCAAACCTTAGTTAATGCTTAGAACCTGGTTTCCTTGGTGTTTTACATCAAACAGTTTCAAAAATCAGTTTTTTTGGTTGAAAATTACCAATGCATGGTGCAGAAATATGAGAATACAATATTACATGTATTTCTTGAACTATTATCTTTAATTTCTTGCAATATTTCTGAAACCCATGTGGTTTATTGAACTGTTATCTTTAATTTCTTCCAGTTAGAGAAATGGTTGAATTTTTATGGACAAATGGCATTTTAGCAATCTTTCTCAAACAAAAATGGTTGAATATTCATGCAAAGGCTTAAATAATTCTTGATATCAAACAATTTCTCATATTGATAATTTTTGGGACTGCATTTCTGTTTGGGACAGTCGGTATGCATTCTTGTTCTGTCTGCATTCTTGATATCAAACAGTTTATGTTTTTGATTAAAAAAAAATTCAAATTGTTGGTTTGGTTGATTATTTGGACTGGACTGGTTTGGTCTGTGCTAAATTACAGCTTTACAACATGAAAATATAAACTTATTCATGCTATAAGAACAAAGTCATAGTACAATATACTTACATAGCTAAATGTTTTTAGTTTATTTATAGCACCAAACTTTCAAATACTCCTATAGACTTGCAATCAACATGAAAACATTAACTGGTAGTAGTAGGATGAGCAATGTGCACATACATACCCCTGTGCCTGTTGTTGCAATGCATACATACCAGATATCAAACATATTATAGATTTAATTAAGGACTTGTTAGTTCTTTGATATGCTTCAACCAGGAATCTAACAAACAAACCATTATTTGTCTTGATTCTGACAAGGTTCTATCACCAAGCGAGAGAGGTGAGAAAATGGTCGTTCCAAAAGATGTGCGCCAAAATACGCCCTTTGGTGATTTGTATGACTAATAAAACTTCTGTATTTTGTTAGATTTGTATGCGTATATCTTGAATCATACATCTCTATGCAGGCAACTGCAGGCCTGAGACAGTTGGGAGTTGATGCATCTGAAAGAATTTTTCAAGCTGTAAATATTACTCTTCCGCAAACTTCTTTTCTTAGCTTCACGATTTCCTCCTGTTTGAAGATTTCCATTTTTTATTAGTTGTTATTAGGGTCTTGTTTTTGAGCTCTTATGTGTCTCAGGGCTTAACCTGAAACTCCTTTTGATATTGGTTTGAAAGACACCACATTCCTTGTCATATCGTATTCTTGCTTTGCATAATAAAACCTTTTTCATACCTACATGTGACCATAAATTATCTGTTAAAAGATTTGGTAAGAAATATTCAGACACTGTTGGGGTAGTTGATATGGGTGGTGGATCATTACAAATGTTCATATCTTTCCTGAATAAAGAACTTACACAATAACATCACATTATAAAGACAATAATAACCTACAAATATGTGATATGATAAAAATACATTGTTGTGCATCAACTTTGCATCACATCACATGCTTTTGCATTAGAAGGCAAATGGTATTTTTATCTGGATTAACCTTCCAAATTATGCGTTGTTGCATTTATCATGGAGAGACCTAATGATCATTGCTGAATTTATTTAGGATTGAGATATATTTTGCTACCTTTTGATGTGATCATATCATTGTATTCAGGAGTCACTACCTATGGAGCTGTTTTGTTGTTTATGGTACTTTTTGCTGTTATACTCACTATCTCATTCAAGTAAGTAAATCTCTTCAGTTCATCAAAGAATTTTCACTATTTTCTTTACCTTATTGCATATTTATAATGTTTTTGGATATATAAAGCCATCATAAAGTAACCAATGTCTATATCTAACACTGAAATGCTTAGCGGAAATGGAAAAATTAAGAACCTRAAGTTTCATGGYAGATTTTTAGCTGCTAAACAGAGTTTTGTATTATAACTTATAAGTTCAAGTGTCACCATGATTTTGCTTTGATAGAGTTAAATTGCACTTTGTATCTTGTCCACTGATATGTCCATTTYTATCCAAACTTAAGAAGACTTCTTATCCATTCAAATATTGCAGTTAAAAGTTGCTATATCACTTTCATTTAACTTGCTCTGTATCTTCCTTGCTCACAGTGTACAAAATGTTTATGAGGTTGTACAATCGAGAAAAGGAAGCATGCTAAATGCCTTGGCTATGGTAGCTATATTTTCTTGTGAACTGTACTGTTTTGTTGGTCCTTAAGAGGCTTATTTGTTGTTTTATTATCTTTTCTTGATAGCTTGTTCCATTTGGCGTGCTGTTGGGGGTAATTCTGCTCTGGTGTGCACCTTCTCTTTTGTATATACTTCCTGACCATTTACCATATTCTACTCCCTTTGCCCCTTCCCTTTTTAGATGTCCCATGGAAATTACCACCTTTATAGTTGTGGTAGTTTGAAAATTTGTGTGGAGTCGATGCTTTCATGGGATGTATGAGTTTCTTTTTTATGTTCTCAGGCAAACTTTTATCTGTTTTTCAGGGATTGTATGTCTCCATCTAATTTAATCGTAAACTACCCACATATGGTTGTGATAGGAACTGGACTAGCATTTGGATTCCTTATGGTAAGGTTATACGTTAATTGTAATAGAATATTATTGCCCCTGTTATGTATTAGATGTAGCCAAACAATTTGTGTTTTCAAATAAAATGTTCAAATCCTAGCGTTGGTGCCATTGTGGTGAAAAACTGACAGACTGACAGTAAAGGTAGAATAGGAACAATATCACCTACATAGTACAAAAACTAAAATATATCTTACAGCTTGATACAATACCATCCTATATAGTATAAAAACTAAAATATATCTTATAGTTTGATAAAATACCACCTATATGGGTTGTATGACATGCTCAATAAGTTAATCTTCTCTTTTTGTTTCATGTCATGTGCAGATTGTTGCATTGCCTGGTTCAACAACATTGAGTTGGTTTTCCGGTCAAGTTCAAACGGTCAAAGCAATAGAGTTCCGGTTAATACATTTTGTTGCAATGCTAGGTTAATATGGAGTTCGGAACACTTGGTTAATACATGTTGTAATCTTGATTCAAGTATCAAAGAAAGAGAAACTACACTAATGATATGTGCAAGGCATAAACATGTTGAGTGTCTTAAGCTTCTTGTTGCTACCATTGATAGGCATAACAATGTTGTCTTTTGTAATTTAAAATTTTATTTATGGTGTAATTATGTTATTAATTTTCTAGTTAGTTGGTTTGTAGTTTGACGAAAGAATTCAACTCTATCATGAAAGTAGAGAAAATAATAAAATGGTTTTAGCAAGTTTTAAAATTTTACCTACCGCTGCATTGCAGCGGGTAACCAACTAGTATATATATATATATATATATATATACTAGTTGTCTACCCGCGCAATGCGGCGGGGTACAAGTTTTACATAAATGTAAGCGAGAATACCGATTGACGATTACGACAGATACACACGTGATTGCCACAGCAAGACCAAACCAACTTGTGTTGATACTTGCACAACCAATCAATCAAATCCATTTGGTTGACATCCATTTGCCATTGAAACACAATAGCTAACCGGTACATGAGATATTTTCTTTGAAAAAAATGCAAATAGCAAACTCATATCACAAAAAACAACAATTATAGATGGTTAGAGACTTTGAGCATTTGGATAAACGACCCTTAAATACCTTAATCAGAACTTATATGATCCCAAGTCTATATATATATATATATATATATATAT
>NW_020203044.1:3390-7011 GCF_001531365.2 Cynara cardunculus var. scolymus | reverse complement strand
TGAACATCTTGTGTATTTGAGTAAAGTCACTCCACCCTTCAGCCGATTGATCAAAACAGAAGCATTTACAGGTGAAATTAGCTACAGAAATGAAAGAAAAAAAGGCCCTTAAATCATACTCACTTTGTTTTTACACCATTAAAGGTCCACTTAAAGAGTTTTAATCACCCTAAATGATCTTGGAAAGAACAACAATGAGCACCAGCACATTATAGGTATAGTTTCTGTATCTATCATCAAAGGGAAACATCCATAGCCCAAATTAGGACTGATGTAGCAACAACAGCACAACATAGTAGCTATCATAGTCATGGATTTCTTTACAATATCAAGAATTTAACAGAATTAGTACACCAAAACTCACATCTTTTTAACCTTTTTATATTTCCAATACATGATTTAACTTGATTCTGATATAAACAGGGCATGCATATGCCAAACACCCATAAACTAAAAAGGAGTGGTCTAAATACATCCCTACCTCCTAATTTTCTTCAGGCACATTAACATCAWKACTTACTTTTTACATTTTCAATACATGATTTAACCTRATTCCAGTATACAGAGGGTCATACAGCAACACCCAACTAAAAATTAAAAAAACCCTTTAGTTTCTTAAATGGGATTTGCAGACTTAACCTACCTACAAGATCTTTTTCTGACATTCCAAGATATTACATCTAAAACTTGGGTTATAGAGATTATATATAGTAACATAACACACACACACACACACACACACATATATATATATATATATACAATGCAAAAGAAATATCAGAAGTACTACAGCCTTTTATACCCATCTACATTTTCATCATTTAGGGTTACAAGATTCTATTGCTCATCAATGGAACTCCAGATCTCTGCTTCTAATCCAATATCTATGCATACACACACATATACATATATACACTTATATTAATTTCAATAAATCAGTTGAATGCCACTTTACATATTAGAAAAAAGGCATTCAATAAATCTGGTGAATGMCTTTTTTCTARCACTTATATTAATTTCAATAAATCAGGTGGTGAAGATACTTTCAGCTTTTGATCACTCAGTTGGTGGTATTAACGGTGCTGATGAAGAAGGTTGAGCACCACTGCATTCAGCAGCAAGCAGTGGAAACRTTGAGATAGTCAAGATTTTGCTAGACAGAAATTGGCTGATTGTTTTTCAGTTGCACGTATACTAATTTTTTTGGCTCTAATACTAACTCAGATAGATATGATACACACCTGTAGTAAAAATAGATGCATTTTGTTAAGTTGGTAGCTAGTTCAAAATGTTGGATTCCTTGAAAATTTAAGGTGATTGAACACATTAGCTTTCACTCATGTCCCATGGCCAATATAATATAAGATGGGTAAATGCAATGCACCTACAATAGCTTCTTGAGACAAAATTATAACTCTTTAGGGTAACATTATACAGTCTCTGTCCTTGATTTTCTTCCAGCAACATCATATCCTATATGTTCCTCCTTGTACACTCTAGAAGATCATCCCCAATAGTGTTAAGAAGACAAACCTATTACAGAAGATTAACACTAAAAATAACATGAAAAATCTGGATCTTACCTCGTGGTTAACAGCTGTAGATTTAATCACGCCAGATTAATGAAAAGAAAAAGCATCTGGGTCTTACTTCCTCGTTGAAAGAACCCATATTTATAGGGCTGCATTTCTTGATTCATTATAGAAAATTGAAATCTTGATTCATCATAGTTATAGAAGGTATAATATTCRTGGATGTTTGTTAACCTATGCAAAATCTCGGACGTAATATCTACSAAAGATGGAGGAAAATGGTACATTTTTAAACTATTATTGCTACTMTTTATCTTCTACATCTTAAACTCAAAAAATGACAATGGKTCTGTCTCGAATCAAGATTCTTTGGATGTTTTCCTATCCATAAACCATCTATCTACCCTCCTGCTATTCTGAAACTACAACAKATGGAAGAATCGAATCAGGAGATTGAACATGTCAATGAAAAACAAAACAAAACAGAGAAACCATGGAAGAATCGAATMAGGAGATTGAAGATGTCAATGAGCATCAAATCAAGAGAGATATAAAAGCAAGATGAAATTGTTGGGGGRAAAAATGTACACATTAAAGTGAATTGACAGTGAACCCTAACTATTTAGATACTCATAGTTTGAACCGATTATCTGGATCGAGGAGGGATGGAATGAACCCTAACCATTTACATAATCAGAGTTTGAATCGATTACCTGCATCGAGGARGGATGGAATCAACCCTAACCATTTACATAATCAGAGTTCGAATCGATTACCTGGATCGTGGAGCGACGGAAGGATCGAGGAATCGAGAAGCGTTTGAATGGAGCCTTGAATCATAATCTGATTTTAAATCATGGAAATCAATAGAGTTTGAATCGACACTTTGGGAGAGATGGAGTGTATTTGAGTATGGGAATAGATTTTTTAAATGGTCGCTTTGGGAATTGTAGCTTTGGGGAGAGTGGAGTCTGAAAAAAGCAAAAGGAGGGAGGCGTGTTTGCAGTATGTATCAAGAAGTTGTACTTTATGTTGATTGTATTGTGATTAAGATTTTAAGGGTATTTTAGGTATTTATAAATTTAAGACTTTAAGACTTTAGATGAACATGCTTAATAAAGTAGTATAGATATATATACATATATATATATATATAGGATTGTGTGAGTGAGAGGTGTTAGCCGACTTTTGTTAAAAAGTGGTGTTAGCTCTAATATTCACTTCTTGTAAAAGTATGAAAAAGTATTCTGCAAGTGTTGACAGAAGGGTATCTTCCACAGAGGACTAGCAACAGAAGCTGTTTCATCGTGCAAGTAAAATGTGACAGAACCTCTGATGTCTCTCACAGAGGTTCTGGAAAATGGTCCTCTGGCAATAAGATCATACAAGTCAATTACAGCAGAGCCTCTGGGATGGCTCATAGAGGGTCTGCGGATTTCGTCTTCTGTGAAGATCTTTCTTCTACTGTTTTTCAAAGGTTGTAAGCTGCATGTGCTTCTCACGTGACTAGGTCTTTAATCGACTTTATTTAGACGGCTTAGATGATTTCGCGCCTCTAGATCATGTCAGTAAGGTCGTTAGGAACTAGTATAAATAGCGGCTAAGGCCTTTATATTCAGTGTGCTTCCGAATTGTAATCGTCTAATTTTCAATTGAATGAATTGAAAAACCTTTGAAGCTATTCTCCTGTGTTCATCTTCTTCCTCATATTAACTGTGTGTTCTTGGCTTAATTACTCTGTTCTGTTCTTATTATTTTTTCCGTTGCACTGTAATCGTCCTAGAGTTCATTCAGAGTAATAGATCAATATCAAAGCTGAATTTACAGGTCCTACAATTGGTATCAGAGCGGGAATTGAATTTTTATTCGATTAAGTCTGTTTTTGGTATTAATCTGCTTTTTCTAGAACACCAGTCTTCTTCAGATTACCCTGTTTTACTCTATTAAATCAGTTTCATCTTGTTCCTATTTTTCTTCTTCCAATTTCAATGGTGAACTTGGCTAATACCTCGTTCATGAGTACTGGATCTCAATCAAAACCTCCCACGCTCATCCGTGAGGAGTATCCGCAATGGAAGGTACGAATGAT
>NW_020203044.1:0-1256 GCF_001531365.2 Cynara cardunculus var. scolymus | reverse complement strand
AAGTTGTAGAAACTAATATTGATCTTGAGAAAAGAAAGAAGGAAAATCAAAGACAAAGTAACTCTCAATGCTCTTCCTCTGCTACTCAAAGACTGATTTACACTTGGCAACAATTGAGAAAATGGCCTCAAACTAACAATGCTTATGTCTCAGTGATTGTAGTAAAACCAAAGAGGGGATCAATACATAAGAGTTTTAAAAAGGATTTCAAAACAGAGCCTAGAATAGGGAAGAAATCTTGTAATGAGAAGCCCATACCTAAGAAGGGCTCTAAAAATAAAAACTATGTACCCTTCTTTGATAATTTTAATGAAAAATTTTAAGAAAGCTTCTTGCAATGTCTCCTTCTGTGATTGTTTCGATATCAAGCATTCTCTATCGAATCACATTCACCGTTCTTCCTGTTTAGTCTCTCACCCCAACAGTCATGGTTCTGGGGTAAGTAATAGACAAATAGGCAATTCTTCTTCCAAGAAAAAAAAGACCAAATCAAAGGATGCTGTGGCATACCTCAAACAAGCTAATGTTAAAGGACCCAATTGGAAGTGGGTACCTAAATTAAACGTTGTCTGATTGCAGTAGCAGCAACATGTGTCTACTTGGGTTGTTGACTCAGGTTGCTCGAGACACATGACTGGTACCACAGAGCTTCTGTCATTTTATTTAAAGCAAGAAGGAGGCTCTGCAGCTTTTGGTGGAAATCAAAAGGAGAAGATCAAAGGCTATGGGATGATCGTTAAGGGAGAAATAAAGATGAATCAAGTCTCATACGTGGATGGACTGAAACACAATCTGATAAGTGTTAGTCAATTGTGTGACAATGGTTTGGATGTGCTCTTCAAAGTCAAACACTGCATTATGTACAAAGCCGATATATTGATAGAGGTGATGAGAGCCAACAGAAGAGGAGACCTGTATCTTCTGTGCTTTGATTCTTTAGAAGCCAAAGAGGAAGTAAGTCTTTGTCCTCTGTGAAGAATGAAGAAGCTTGGCTCTGGCATACCAGGTTCTGTCATCTTAACTTTCATACTCTTGACAAGCTGGTAAGGCTAAGCTTAGTCCAGGGACTGCCCAATATAAATTTTGAAAAGGACCATCTTTGCTCAGCTTGTGAAATGGGAAAACTCAAAAGGTCTTCTCATAAATCCAAGTCTGATCCTTCCTATGATAAGCCTTTGCAAATGCTTCATGTGGACCTCTATGGTCCTATCTCTGAGCAAAGTCTTGGAGGAAAGAAGTACATTCTAGTACTCATT
>NW_020203043.1:21633-24319 GCF_001531365.2 Cynara cardunculus var. scolymus | reverse complement strand
TCTTTTTCATCTGTTTAATGCATGATTGATGTAATACCTCATCATTCATCTGTTCTTCTTCTTCTCTTGACAAATCATTTTCTATTTTAGCCATCAAGAACACATGTGCAACAACTTCAGTTTCTTCTTCTTCATCAGTCAGATTCAACCAGTGTTCATCCTCAGCCATAAGTGCTTTGCCGGCATCTCTTTGTTTGGACAGAAGAAATTTATTCTTGTAGTAGTCGGTATCACGATTTACCGGCTTCCTACAATTTATAGCAAAGTGGCCTAGCTTACCACAGTTATAACACTTTGTGTTCTCATCAGCTATACCTTTGATAAAATTCTTCTTTTATTCCGGCTTTTTCTCATATTTCTTCTCGAACCTCTTCTCTTCATACTTCTTCTTCTCGCCAAACATGTCTTTGTATTCATATTTTCAACCTGACGAGAATCTTTGGTTGTTCGAGTGTGGCCTTTTTGAGAACTTCTTCTAGAATGCTTTAGTTAGCATTGCCATTGCCTGTTTGATCTCTGACATTTCAGAATCTGAATCTGAGCTATTACTGTTTTCTGTTTCAGACTCACTTGACTGACTAACTTCCTTTACTTGCTTTCCAGATCTGCTTTTAGATTTCTTTTCCTTTCTCTCAGATAGAAGAGCCAAAGGATCAACAACTTCTTTTTCTTTCTTCTTTGAATTTCGGATTTCCAAAACATCTTGCTCATTTTGTTTCAGAGTTTCATAGATTTCATGAAAATCAATATCAGATAACTGTTTATTGAATCTGATATGATTGGCAAATGGTTTCCACTCTGACTGAAGATTGTTAAGAAACTTAACATTAATCTCTATTGTAGTTTTAGAAATTCCATTCTTTGTCAGATCATTTAGCAGTCTRGCAAGCCTATGGTAAACATCATCAAGACTTTCACCTTCTTTAGCCTTGAATTCTTCATAGGATGAAATACAGTTAGTGATTTTCAGCTGATTTCCCACTTTCGAACCCATCATTATCTTTTCGATTTGAACCCACATGTTGTGACCTGATGATTTATGACTGTCAATACTGGTGTAAATATCATTAGTCAATGCTTGCATCATATAGGATTTGCACAACACATCAGCATGAGCTCTCTCCTTTTCTCCAGATGAATAATGTTGCTTTAGTTTAGGAACTCTCTGTGCAGGTAAGTCTGCTACTACATCAGCTTCTACCTCTATGAAGAATTCAGCAGGACCTTCCATTAAAGATTTCATTATTAGATCTCCTTCTTTCATTCTCTTAATAAAACTCAGGAATTTGTCTATCCACTGATTATAGTCACCACGAAATAGAAAAGGTGGCTTGGTATCAGTACCAATAGCCATTGCTTCTCGTGAACTCATCGTATCAAATTGTATGAATTAGGATCAACTGCAGTTCAAAGTTTGAATTAAAGAATCAGTTTACAAAAATATATCTGATAATATGTAAACTAAATTTTGCACTCATTCAACACTTAGTACAAATTATGCACACACACTTATCCGGATTAGTAATCCGGTCAAGTTTATCCGGATTGGAAGTCCGGTCAAGAAGATAGAATTTTCAACAAGTTATCCGGATTAGAAGTCCGGACAACAAGTAAGCTTATATCGCTCAAACACTTAACCAGATTTTAACAGAGAATTCACAAATCATACGGATTATGCAAAATGAAATACGGATAAAACACAAAATTCAATTTGATTTAAAATTCTCAAATCGGAGGTTTTCAACACTTAGTCAAAAATCCAAAATGAAAATCGGACGTAAAAAGTCAACAAGTCAACAAGTCAATGGTCAACTAAGTCAACAAGTCAAAATACGTACAAGTCCTTTTTAAAACAAATCGATGAAAAGTCAAAGAAATAAATCGATCAAAAAGTCAATATCCGTTCAATCACCAAAGTATATACGATCAAAGATATAACTCGCTCAAGTAGACAATTCAAAGTCTTACCAAGCGGATTATGTAAATCGCACAAACCTTCAAAGACTTACCAGTCGGATTATGTAAATCGGTCACTAATCCGTTCAAGTTACTTAGACTTACCAGCCGGATTGTTTAAATCGCACATTTATCCGCATAAGTTATGAACGGTTTACCAGGCGGATTGTTAAATCGATCAAATATCCGCACAACTAAAAATCTATATCAAACAACTAAAAATCACACGGATGTTAAATCGCACAAGAGATAAGCGGATAACACCCTTAAATCGCACAAGCTTTAATCGGATTGATATTCAACCAAAAACACAAACTTTCACACTTTTTACCAAAATTTTGGATCAAAACATGAAAAATTATGAGTTTTGAAGAACATTTTCCAGAATTCGAAAAATCAAATTTCAATCAAAACTGGTTTAAAACTTGTTTAAAATAAAAAATAGTGTGAATCAAAGTTGTTTGAAATGCAAAAACGAATCTAGCGATGTAAATCTTTACAAGTAACACTAAAAATTGACCGGTTTAAGATCAAAAACCCAATCTGGATGAAGAACTCTCAAGAACAGTGATGAACATCATGACCCAAATCGATGAATCTTCAAGAAAATTGTGAAAAATTGTGCAAAATCAGTTCAATCCTCTAAACAAACTGCTACAGTCTGCTCTGATACCAATTGTGAAGTCCAGAAATCATACAAACATGATATGATCTTCAAGAATCAAGATGA
>NW_020203043.1:15268-21548 GCF_001531365.2 Cynara cardunculus var. scolymus | reverse complement strand
AGAGAGAAATTTACAGCTCTAATCTTGATTACAATTCAGCTAATGACTTCGTAATTACAATTACAAAGGAAAATACTATTTATACTAGGAAATAGTAAAACTACACTATTACATAATAAAGCTATTCTAAGGAGAAACTTGAATACAACTTTAACGCTCTAACTTGAACCCAACAAGCCTTCTCTCAACTTTCTTCATATCTTTGGTTGTACATGCTATATCCCAAATAACAGAGACCAACTTGGAAAGTTTGATCCCAAAGCTGATGAAGGAATCTTTGTTGGATATTCTTCAGTATCCAAAGCCTTCAGAGTATTCAACAAAATACGACAGACAATAGAGGAATCTATTCATGTCACCTTTTGTTGGGTCACCTATTGATTTGGTGATGACTCACTGATCTGTTCCTCTACCTTAGCAACACTTAGTAGTTATTGGTTTCTTTGTATATTGGTGTCTTGGTACATACTTAAGCCATTGGCAAAATCGAAGACTAGCCGATGTGAAGACAGAAGGTCACTGATGCAGTGTTGTGGATCAACTGTCTAATATACACACCAAGACTCCAGAGTAGCTAAAATGAAGATTGAAAATATTTTGAAGCTACAAGCCGATTGAAGGAAGATATTCATGGACTGAAGATTGAAAATTTTCATAGACCCAAGATTGCAGATCTTCAAGGACCAAAGATTTGTGAGTAGCTGTTTGAAGCTACTAATCCATCCATAGAAGATCTTCCTACAGACTGTCCATATCTCTGCAAAAGTTAGTCTTTGCATGAACAGTGTTGTATGCACGCTGTGTACAATGAAAATGAGATATCAACAATGGTCAAGTCAACCCCTACCTTCTTATCCTTAGGTGACAATTGTCCCCATGCATTAAATGCTAAAGGTAGTATAAAAGGCAGTATACATCTCCCATGCACACCACTGGCTTTTTGAAAGATTACTTAGTGCATTCTCAAAGCAATCAACTATTCTCTTCTACTCCCTTACTCTCCTGTGTGAAGAAAGACTTAGTGTTCTTCCTTTCCTTTCAAGTACTCTTTGTGTTGTTCTTGTAAGTTCTTCTCCTTGTAAGATTGTTTAGGTTATGTTATCCTTTCCTATCTTTCGCAACAATCTTTTGTATCTCTGTGTGTTAATTCTTGATTTACATCAATACGAATTAAAAAGTTAAAAAAGTTTGTGTAATTGTATTCAACCCCCCCTTCTACAATTACTTTCTGTTTATTGCCATCCCTTTTGGAACCAACAAGTGATATCAAAGCAATTAGCTTAATCTCATAAGTTAGATCTGCAATGGTCTCTTCTTCTTCCAACTCTGCTTCTTCTTCTTACCATGACAATGGCACTATTACCAAGCCTCCTAAGTTGAACAAGACCAGCTTTCCTATGTGGAAAAGTCGCATGACACTCTTCCTTGAGGGTGTTTGATAGTCCATATCTCTCTATCCTCAAGGATGGACCTATTGTTCCAAAATTCTGGCTTCATCATGGAAAGAATAAAGATGAAGGTGACTCTTCAAATGATTCTGATGATGATGAAGAGAAATCTGACTCTACTGGAAGGTTTATTATAAAAAATCCTTCACAGTGCAATGAAGATGACAAAAGGAAAGTTTTCTTGGATACCAAGGTACGGGCTATCATTGCCCTCTCTCTTCCCGATGATGTGTTCCATTTCTTGGTGAACCTCTCTACTACTTAGGACATGTGGAACACTCTCTGTGTTCTGTATGAAGGAACCATTGAAGTCAAGAAAAGCAAGAAGATTGGCCTCGTTAGGAAATATGAGCTCTTTGTGCATGGGAAAGGCGAATCTCTCACTGAGTACTACGACAGGTTTAACAGCCTTCTCAACGATCTGAAGCTTCATAGTAGAGTCTATGAAAATGAAGTTTTGTGCAAGTTCATGGACTATTTACCAGACTTCTGGGAAAACATCTGTACTTGTATCAAGACAAGCGAAGATCTTGAAAATATATCTCTTACTGCTATTTATGGAACTCTCCATAATTATGAGCAAACCAAGCTTCTGAAAAAAGGCATATTTAGAAGATCCTAAAAGTTCTCCTGTTGCTCTTCTTTGCAATGGTACGAGGAAGCCAGTCAGTGAACCTCGTATCACTTATTTGACTAAATTTGATGAAGATGTTGTCAGAAAAGAAGAAATTGTTGAAAGCTATGCTGACGATGCTGATGATGAGGGTGATGAACCCACAATTAATGACTTAGCTGACAACATGGCCATGATGAATACCAACTTCAAAAGTGTGAAGTCCAAGATTCATACAAAAATGATAAAATCTTCAAGAACAAGATGAATGTAATAGTAGAAAGAATAGATCACCCAAATGTAATTGATTTGATTGAGAGAGAGAGAATTACAACACTAATTCTGATTACAATATGCTAATGACTTGACAATGACAATTACAAGGAAAATACTATTTATACTAAGAAAATAGTAAAGCTATACTATTACAAAGCAAGTAAACTAAGGAGAAACTTGAATACAATAATAAAGCTCTTACTCAAACCCAACATTCTCCCCCTTTGGATTCAAGTTTGGACTCTTGTAAATTTTGTCTTTCGAAGTCCAAGAATTTTCTCTAATCTTCTCAGAGCGTTCCTGTATTGAATCTTTTCCTCGAGCAGATTTATAGCATTGATAAACAAATATCTTTCTTTGGAACTCATCCTCTCTGATTCTGCAGCTTTGTCGTTGTTTACTCTTTTTAAGTCAAGCGCCCTTCTCACCAACCTTATTGTACCATCTGAATATTTGTTCAACTAACTAAATCTCATGAATTTCTTCACTTGAAGTTGAGCAAAATATATGACCCCGAACTCTAGCCTTTCAAGAATCATATAGACAAGATAAGGATCAATATCTTCTAATTCTTGATTTAGTCTTTTCAGATTGATGATCCTTTGATTGTCTTCAAGGCCCATTTGAACATCAATGACCATAGCCAGCTTCACATGACATCGCATAAATCTCTTAATAACATCAAGAGCAATTAGTTCTCCTTCCTTCCTGTTTGTCATGTTTCTAATTTCGAAGTACATATACTTTAGATCTTCCAAATATAAGCTTGAAAAATTTGCTTCACTGAATCTCCAGATTTGACCATCCTGTCTAGTCACAGTAAATACAGGATACCAGATCCTCAGAAGCTTTTGAGCATCAATCTGCTTAATAGTGACAATCCGATGCTGGGTACGTACTTCACTTATAGGTAGGCGCTTGGCTTTCAAAAGGTGTTTGTATTCTAAGCAGTAGTCTTTGGCCTGCCGATGAATACCAAGAATTTTATCACCGCTCAGAACTTTCCGATGACAGATAAAAATTCCAAAGTAGACATCTTCTAAGTATGGCTCTCAGATTATTGCTCTATCATAACCAGGAAAATTCGCTCTGATATGAAATGGCACATAATTTTTGGTGAAGATTTCAGTAGGATCAACATGTTCTCTTGGAGCAGGAATGTCTGATACATCAGGTACATCTGCAGTGGAGATTCGGGAATAGTCTGACGGTCTTCTTGAACAGGAAAAACTGGATTTTCATCATTTATATCAGCTTCAAAATCAAAGTAAATCCCAGTCGACTCGTCAATGTTGTCAATGTCCTCTCCAAAATCTTGCTCTCCACCTAGAGTAGTAGAGAACACATAATTGAAACCTACATTAGCAGACAAGTCCAATAACATCCTTGTTCCTAATGTGGAGTCCGCCAACTTTTCAACCATTGGCTCGATCGTAGTACTTGTCTTCATTTCTTCTTCTTCTTCTTCTTCTTCTATCACAATAGCCTCAAATGTTCTTTCCCGAACAGATTTCGGGGCAGAAGCTTCAGCAATTACGTCTTGAGTAGATGGCTCATCTCCAACCCTTGCAGCTTGTTCAGATGTCTCAGCCACTCTCTGTCTCTTCCTCTCCCCCTCATGACTATCTGGATCATCCGGATCGTCATGCCTTCGTTTAAGAGAGATGGCCTGAGATCTGCAAGTTTCTTCTAAAGTAGACACCCGTTCAACAAGGGCATCCATTGAACTTTTAAGATCTTGGGTTTTGGATGTGATTAACTTGCTAACCTTCGAGAAGCTAGAAGTAACAATATATTGAAAAGCCAAAAACTCGGAGGCTTGAACAAAAGGGTCAACGTCCAGTTGTTGTCTCAAGAGGCCAACCAAATCTGCATCTCCAGCATCGGGATTTTGAGATGCCATCAATTTTGCATATAACAACGATTTAAGTTCGTCCACCGTTTGTTCTTGTATTGACGACTCAGGCACATGTGGTGGTGATGGCGCAGTTGGTTGCTCTTTTTCTACCGTTTCCTTCCTCTTTAGAAGTCTTTTCAGACTTGCCATTTGTGCATCCATATTATCTTGAACAGCCTTTAGGGCGCCATCCAAATATTCCCTTGACACGAAGTCGGGTAAACTCACACCTGGATCACTTAGATTACCAGTTGTAACAACAGTTGAATAAACTGTTGTGCCTACGTTCAATGTTGGCTTGATATTATCATTGGTAGGACTTCCGACCTATTTGTGAAATGTCAAGTGACATCACTCCGGTCGTTCCGGCAAGTTCACTGAGAACT
This sequence comes from Cynara cardunculus var. scolymus, assembly GCF_001531365.2. Lineage (NCBI taxonomy): Eukaryota > Viridiplantae > Streptophyta > Magnoliopsida > Asterales > Asteraceae > Cynara > Cynara cardunculus. The sequence goes on along the minus strand of NW_020203043.1, from coordinate 16,928 downwards.
GCACTTGGAGCAACAGATGCTCTAGACTCATGTGTACTTATGTGTATGGGCGCTAGACTTGAGGTGCAAATAATCGATGTCGTAGGCTGGGGCAGCGGTCTACTTATTTAAATAACTACATTCTCCAAATGAGAAGTAGTTAGCAGATGTGCTCTATCCCTGTGTTCAATTGAAACAACTGGTTGTTGAGAACCAGTTGAGTGGATGGGTGGGGTGTGCATTTGCATAGCTGGGCTAGCTATGTCTTGTTCCATACCAACATTCAACGAATGAATGTCAGTAGCAGATGTGGTTGCCTGGCTATGTGTTTCAGCTAGGAAAGGAGCTTGATACTCTTTTTCTGCTCCACTCTCATCCTCTCCATATTCTTTTACGTCCCTTTCACTCAATCTCTCAACATTTTCAACTACAACTCCCTCATCTCCTTCTATGTTAGAAAGATCTTGAAGAATACGATCATAATCATCAATATTGAATGACAAAGAATGTAAGCTCGGACAGGGCTGTTGAGTTGAATATTCTGGAAAAATGTCATCTATGTCATCAACCAGTGTTCCAATTGGAATATTCTGAGAAGGAACAGTTGAAACAACAGTTTGAGCACGATCTTCCGTTCCATCATCATTATTATCATCATCATCATCATGATCACCAGAAACTACCTTATTATTGGTTTCAGTAGCTTCCGAACTTAACGAAGTTGTGGAAGTACTAGCAGATGAAGTACTTTGCCGATCAGACGCTCCTCCCGCCTGTTCACCCCTCTCTATTTCTTTTTCCCTCATCACACTTCCCTGTTCAGGTAACCCCTGTTCCTGAACTCGCTCTTCTATTTCTAACTCCTCTCTCACAACTGAGGCATGGGGTGATCCTTGGGAAAGTTCAACCGGTTCTGGTTGAGCTATTAAATCTATCACTCTCCTATAATCTATAACGCACTGAACGGCCTAATCAGCTAAGGCAATTAGTTCTGGTGGTACTTGCATTATAGAATCCAAATCTTCTACTTTTGTATGCTGCCGAATTCTGGTCATGACGAATGTCGGCCCTTTTTCAGAATTTGACCTGGCCGAAATATCTTCGTTATCATTCATCATTGCCATAATAAACAGTTGTAGAAACCTCTGGAAGGGCACAAATTTTTGAGCTTTAGACGGGAATCTTTTTGCATTGACCAGCTCCACCAATTCATTCCATATGACTAAAGCATAGTCATAGTTTCTCGAGAAGACAATGCCATGAAAGAATTTGAGAAACGAGCTACTGCAAGTATCTATGCCCGCTGTCTTTGACGTCAGACATCTGTTCATAATTGAGAACAACAAATGCCAGATTGATGGTAGGAATCGTCTTTTGAATTGAGTTGGATTATTCAATTCTGCCGAGTATCCTAAACGTTTGATGTCCAAGCATAATTGTTCATCTGAAACAAAATCTTCAAAACCAGTAGAGCCTGGTCCGGGCAGACGGGGAATTCTTCTTAGTCGTTTCAATGTTAGACGACTGACATATTCGTCAACTTCTCCTTCAAAATAAATGGTGTCCCCGTCTTTTTCCAAAGTAAGCGTACTCCAGAATTGTTGTAAATATACCATTGGTGTTGGGGACAGAAAGCCTCGATGTTCCCTCTAGCCGGTCAAATCCGCGATTCTTAAACCCA
>NW_020203043.1:13213-15067 GCF_001531365.2 Cynara cardunculus var. scolymus | reverse complement strand
CGATGTGGGGGGGGGATGTTGGGGACAGAAAGCCTCGACGTTCCCTCGAGCCTGTCAAATCCGCATTCTTAAACCCAACGCTCCTGTAGCAATGCAGGAGCATCCCACATCGGTGAGGCTAGGGGGATTTGGCTTCCTTATAAGGAAGTGGGAGTCTTACTCCTACCAGTGACGCGTTTTAAAGCCGTGAGGGGTTGGTCAAACCCAAAGCGGACAATATCACGTGGGCGGTTCCCTAGTTTTCGGTCCAACAATTGGAACAGGTATATTTGCTGATAAAGAATATGCTATGGGGTGTCCTTTCAGAATTTTCAGGATAATGGGATATTCGGCAGGCATAGCAAAAGAGAATACATGATAATTGGGCTTTATATCTAGGTATTTAATCTGTGGAAATAATGTTTCAGAAGGAATGGGTTGGCTAGGCTGGTGAATTGGGATATTATCTGATCTGACGGAAGGAACGTGAGATTCCTCGTCAGATTGATGTCTCTGATCCACCATTAACCTGTAAAAATGTCTAAAAAATTAGAACGCATTTTATTAAAAAAAATTGAATTAAAAAAAATAACGACACAACAAAAATAAAAACAAAAAAATATTTAAAAAAATAGATTCTAAAAAAAGTTTAAACCAAAAAAAATAAAACACTAAACTATAAAAAATTAAAAAAATAAAGAAGCAAAACTAAAACACTTAGGAAAAAAAAAATTTGACGACCGGATTTAGAATCCGGACAACAAAGAGAAAAACCAACACTTAGAAAGAAAAAAAATGGTTTGGTGACCGGATTTAGGTTGATCGAACCGGTGAGAAATCCGGTCAAAAACGAACATAAATCTAAAATATACTAACACACTAAACAAAATCAAAAAGACACAAACAAATAACAAAGATAAAACTGATTTTATTATTATTCCATTTATGGTTCATTTTAAGTTTCGATTCAAGTTCGATACAATGATAATCAACAAAATCAGTCCAACCAGTCCAAATATGTCAAATACGATCAAGGAATATGAATAAGATAATCAAACAAAATAACAATCTGAAAAAGTGAAAAAGGATGAAACAGTGTAGAGTCAAGAACAATCTGAGCGATAAACCAGATGGATGAACGGAGACGACGATGAATAGTGAATGAGAGTAAAAGGTGAAAAGTAAAAATGAGACGAATGTTTATAGTCAAAGTCAAAACCGTTCAAATTCTAAATTGCTCAAGGCTTATCCGGATTAGAATAAATCGGTCAAGAGGTGTCCGATTTATGGAATATGAAATATCTAAGTGTTTAATCCGGACAATAAATCGCTCAAGGCATAGACGATTTAGAAGAACACCGGTCAAGACTTGTCCGGTTTAAAGATAAATCGCTCAAGGTTCAATCGATTTAGAAATAAATCGCTCAGCAAAGAAAATTAAATCGCTCAAGTTAAGAATTAAACCGCTCAAGAATTGAACGATTTAAAGACTTGAAAGAATAAACTCAACAAGCGATTTAGGAATCCGATCAAATGAATTCAACGATTTGACAATCCGCTCAATTTCTTGTAAAGTATATCTAATCTTATCCGGATAAGAGTTTATCATATAGCCTTTTGTCCGGATGTCTAAATCGGACAATAAATCGAACAAGTGTTGTCCGGATTAGACTAAATCGGCCAAACACTTATATTTCTAAACTCTATATATTTCAAAAAATAGATAATACTCAAAATACCTGTAAGAAAAATATAAAATGTTAGTTCAAAACAGATAAAAAATTCACTCCCCCTGAAAATATGATCAGATAAAAAAAATCACACTCCCTCTCAAATATAGATTCCCACGATCAAGAAATTTAAAATCAGATAGAA
>NW_020203043.1:10372-11548 GCF_001531365.2 Cynara cardunculus var. scolymus | reverse complement strand
CAGGTTCAGGTGAAGGTTCAATATTAGGAACTTGTATAGGTTGAACATCTGATTGAGGTGGATTATTATCAATTTGTTCGACCAACACCTCTTGCACTTTAGAAGTTTCACCCTCTTCACACTGAACGAGATTGTTTGGATTCTCCATTTCTATTTCTTCATCGACTACTTCTGTTTTCTCTTCTGTTTCAGTTACAGGCACATCAGGAGATGGACCCGATAACTGTTGTTCAGTTGAATTTTCCCTGGACAAAACATTAGACTGATTAGGTTTATTATCAAAATATTTTTTCATAAAAGTGTTCAAATAAGAATTCTAAATCAGCTTTATCAGAGTCAGAAGTCTCAGGTTGATCAGCTTTCCGTGAAGTGTTAATCATTAGACCGGGTCCTGAACTGAATTGTTCAGAAGCCCCATCAATGACTTCATCAAAAGATATGTTCACGCTTTCATTGATGATTTTGGTCCATTTATTGTAGACCCTGTATGCAGCGGATGTCTTCGAGTATCCAACAAAAACTGCTTCATCAGCTTTAGCAGCGAACTTCCCTCTGTCCTTTTTGTCATTTAGAATGAAACATCTACAACCAAAAACTCGAAAGAAATTGATGTTAGGTATTCTTTTATTTATTATTTCATACGGAGTTTTTACCAAACATTTTGTTTACAAGAGAGCGGTTTTGGGTAAAACAAGCAGTCGCTACTGCTTCAGCCCATAAGAATAAAGAAAGACTGGAACATGTAAGCAATGTCTGTGCCGCTTCCACCAACGTTCTGTTATTTCGTTCAACAACACCATTCTGTTGTGGTGTCTGGGCTGCCGAAAATGTATGTGAAATACCGATAGATTCGAGATATGAACCGWGTGTGTTGTTCTTGAATTCAGTTCCATTGTCTGTTCTGATTTTCTGAACTTGAAGTTGCAGATTATTTTGAACTGTCTTCAAGAAAGAAATAATTGTCTCAGCTGCTTCATCCTTAGACCGCAGAAAATGAACCCAGGTATATCTGGAATAGTCATCGACTATGACCAGCACATACTTTTTACCATTGATGTTTTGAATTCTCATAGGATCGCAAAGATCCATATGAAGTAGATGTAGAGGATGTTCGGTATTGAACTCTGTCTTTAGTTTATGAGAAGATTTCTTCAGTTTGCTCATTTCACATGCACC
>NW_020203043.1:1955-9096 GCF_001531365.2 Cynara cardunculus var. scolymus | reverse complement strand
TTCAATTTTATCTAAAAATTCTTGTTTTTATTTATTAAATGAAAGTCTTTCTTCAGTTAAAATCTTTTCCAACTAAACCACTTGTTTTTCTAAAATAAGAGTAGGAGTGTAAAGCTTTGGTTCAGCTGGTTTTGCTTCAAGCTCTGCCTTTGAATAACTATGTAAATAATCTGTTGAAACTGCAGAGTCTTGATTATTATAACTTTCATTTAGATTTGAATAATCAAAACGGAACCTGCATTTTGTCTTTTCTTTGACGATTATAATCTTCTTATTGTTCGACCTCGTCAGAAGATTTTGTAAATTTTACCGAATACTCGGGACCGCTATAAAAATATTCAGAATTATACAAGGTCGGGGCATAATGTAAAGCTTTTCTTAAAAATTTAGGATTTTCATACCCCAGCCCTTCCCTAGGGTTAAAATACCTCGTTTCAGATGGTTTGTTTAGAAAAATAGTTTGATCGGTTTGTCCTCTTTTGTATAAAATTTCTTCTTTAGCCTTCAGTGTTTTATTTAATTGAATTATTTGAAGTTCAAGCTTATATATTTTAACAATTTGTTCTTCATTAACTAATTCTAATGATTTATATTTTTTCTTCAAATCAGATAATTCGGCTTTTAAAACATTGGATTTTTCATCAAATAATTTGGACCCAGATAACAAAGACTTAGCCCAATTCAACTTTCCAGCATTTTCAATATATAATTTGACATATTTTTCTTTTTGCGTTTTTAATTGATCTTCAAAATTATTTGAACGCAATTTTTTTGATTTTAATTCTTGCTGGAAAGATTGGATTTTGAGCATCATCTTTTGCATCTGTTTAATGCATGATTGATCTAATACCTCTTTATTCATTTCCGCWGTCTGTTCTTCTTCTTCTCCTGAAGAACCTTTATCTGTTCTAGCCATCAAGCACACATGTGCAACAGCTTCAGTTTCTTCTTCTTCATCAGTCAGATTCARCCAGTRTTCATCCTCARCCATAAGTGCTTTCCCGRCRTCTCTTTKTTTKGAAAGAAGAAATTTATTCTTGTAGTAGTCGGTATCTCGATTTACCGGCTTCCTACAATTTACAGCAAAGTGGCCTAGCTTACCACAGTTATAACACTTAGTGTTCTCATCAGCTATACCTTTGCTAAACTTCTTCTTCTCTTCCGGCTTTTTCTCATACTTCTTCTCGAACCTCTTTTCTTCATATTTCTTCTTCTTGCCAAATTTATCTTTGAATTCATATTTTGAACCCGACGAGAATCTCTGGTTGTTCGAGTGTGGCCTTTTTGAGAATTTCTTCTAGAATGCTTTAGTCAGCATTGCCATTGCCTGTCTGATGTCTGACATTTCAAAATCTGAATCTGAGCTGTTACTGTTTTCTCTTTCAGATTCACTTGACTGGCTAATTTCTTTGACTTGCTTTCCAGATATGCTTTTTAGTTTCTTCTCCTTTCTCTCAGATACAAGAGCCAAAGGATCAGCAACTTCTTTCTCTTTCTTCTTTGCATTTCAGATTTCCAAAACATCTTGCTCATTCTATTTCAGAGTTTCATATATCTCATGAATATCGATATCAGATAACTGCTTATTGAATCTGATATGATTAGCCAATGGTTTCCACTCTGATTGAAGATTGTTAAGAAACTTAACATTTATCTCTATAGTAGTTTTAGAAATTCCATTCTTTGTCAGCTTATTAAGCAGTATGGCAAGCCTATCATAAACATCATCAAGACTTTCATCATCTTTAGCCTTGAACTCTTCATATGCTGAAATACAGTTAGTAATCTTCAGCTGAGTTCCTACTTTCGAACCCATCATCATCTTTTCAATTTGAACCCATATGCTGTGACCTGATGATTTATRACTGTCAATACTAGTGTAAATATCATTAGTCAGTGCTTGCATCATATAAGACTTGCAAAGCACATCAGCATGGGCTCTATCTTTTTCTTTAGTTGAATATTGATGCTTTTGTTTGATTACTTTCTTAGCAGGTATGCCTTCTACTAGATCAGCAGATACCTCTAGAAAGAACACAACAGGACCTTCCAGCAAAGATTGCATAATCAGATCTCCTTCTTTCATTCTCTCAATGAAATTCAGAAATCTATCTCTCCACTGATTATAATCTCCGCAAAACAGAACAGGTGGCTTGGTATCAGTACCAATAGCCATTGCTTCCTGTGAACTCATATTATCAGTTCGTATGAAATAGGATCAACTGCAGTTCAAAGTTTGAATTAAAGGATCAGTTTACGAAAATATATCTGATAATCTCTAAATTTTTTTTGCACACATTCAACACTTAGAGAAATTTAGCACATATACTTATCCGAATTAGGAATCCGGTCAAGCTTATCCGGATTGAAAGTCCGGACAACAAAGATAGACTTTTCAACAAGTTATCTGGATTAGAAGTCCGGACAACAAAGAAATATAAATCGCACATAATCACGTATCAAACACTTAATCAAATTTACTCAATTAAGCAAAATTCATGCGCATTAAGCAAAATTTAATACGGACAAGGCACAAAAATCAATTTGAATTAAAATTCTCAAATCAGATGTTTTCAACACTTAGTCAAAATTCCAAAATGAAAATCGGACGTAAAAAGTCAACAAATCAAGGTCAACTAAGTCAACAAGTCAAAGTACGAAGAAGTCCTTTTAAAACAAATCGATCAATAGTCAAAGATTTAAATCGATCAAAGGTCAAAATCCGTTCAACACCAATGACAATGTATGATCAAGAGATAAATCGCTCAATAGACAAATGAACTAAGTCTTACCAAGCGGATTCTTTAAATCGCTCAACAAATCGCACAAAGCTTAAACGACTTACCCATCGGATTGTGTAAATTGCGCAATAATCCGTACAAGTTACCAACGACTTACAAGTCGGATTAGTTAAATCGGTCAATAATCCGTTTAAGATATCAACGATTTGCCAGATGGATTATTTAAATTGCTTGATTATCCTCACAAGTGTTGCCCGGATAAACCTATAACAAACAACTCAAAAACACACGGATGTTAACTCGCACAAGCTTTAAGCGGATAACACCCTAAATCGATCAAGAGTTAAGTGGACTAACATTCAACCAAAAACACAAAATTTCACACTTTTTACCAAAAATTTGGATCAAAACATGAAAAAAATATGAGTTTTGAAGAACATTCACCAAAATACGAAAACTCAAAAATCGATTAAATCAGGTTCAAAACTTGTTTAAAATAAAAAACAGTGTGAATCAAAATTGTTCGAAATACAGATGCGAATCTAGCGATGCAAAAATTTTCAATTAACAATCAAAAATCAACCAAAATAAGCTCAAAATACAGATTCTGGACGAAGAATACTATGAACAGATTATGAATATTCAAACCCAGATCGATCAATCCTCTAAAAATCGTGAAAAAATGTGCAAAATCGTTTAATCCTCTAATCGAAACTGCTGTAGTCTGCTTTGATACCAATTGTGAAGTCCAAAATTCATACAAAAATTATAAAATATTCAAGAACAAGATGAATGTAATAGTAGAAAAATAGATCACCCAAATGTAATTGATTTGATTGAGAGAGAGAGAATTACAGCACTAATTCTAATTACAATATGCTAATGACTTGATAATGACAATTACAAGGAAAATACTATTTATACTAAGGAAATAGTAAATCTATACTATTACAAAGCAAGTAAACTAAGGAGAAACTTGAATACAATAATAAAGCTCTTACTCAAACCCAACAAAAAGGTATGCCAAAAAGTGTTTTATTAAAATTCTCTCCCAGATTTAAGGTCACCAACCGTGGAACCTTACATCAACCTAAGTCAGCTCCTTTTGTTATGTCCAGTGAAGAGTGTTTCAATTATGGCAAGAAAGGTCATTTTGCTGCTGAGTGCAAAAGCAAAAAAATCTCTAAGCATCACCCTTTTCAACCCACAAGCCGATCCTCTCATGAAAAGTACAAAGCAAAGTACAAGAGAGAAGGCAAAGAACCAGAGCTTTCAGAAAAAAAAGGTAAGGGTCTCATAGCTGAGACTTATGACTAGATTGATAAGCCAACCTCTTCCTCCAGTGATGAGGACATGGCATATCTATGCCTTATGGCCAAAATACGGGAGATAGAAGACTCTGACAAGGGATCCACCTCTACTGCTGCTGCTGATGTACCTTCTACCTCTAAGGAAGCCAAAGATCTGGTCAAACCAAAGAAGGTGAACAATTTCTCTTCTCTTTCTGAATCTAAAAAGGTTCAAGTTTTTGATTCTTTATCTGTTGATCTTTACAATGCTAGATCTGCTAAAAAGAAAGCTGACCTTGAAATTAAAATTCTAACTAGTCAGTTATAGAAATGCATGAATCAACTGAAAGACTTTGATAAGTTGAAAAATGACCTGAAAGAACAAAAGTTAATAAATAATGTTTTTAACAAAGAAAAAACTAAGGTCTACGAGAAGCTTGAGAAAGAAAAAGTCGTTCTTCATAAATGAGCTAGATCATCCAAGAACTTAGATAAAATCTTACATGATCAACTTCCAAGTGAAATAAAGACTGGCCTAGGTTATGATGATCTAGATCTGTGTGCTCCCAATGACTATGTGCATTTCTTCTCACATTCACTCTTCCTCTGCTTCATCTCATTTATCTGATAATGTTGGATCTCCTTCTCCTAGATCTAATGATAATGAAGAACCTCTTAAGTTCAGAATTTTTGTCAAAGCTAAAAATCCAAACTCTGAATTTGATAATGTTCCTGTCGACTGTGTGTTTAACTCTATCTCTCTTATGGAATCTCCTTATACATGCTCATCTAAATCTAAAACATCTGAGCATCTGAAGCACCTATGAATCGTCGTTTCTCTGTTGCTGAAAGAGGCAAGTCTATGGACAAGCCTATCAAGAACAAAAAGCCAAAATCCACACTGAAGATGAAACATAAGCCTTCAACTACCTCATCTCAGTCAGTTGTTGCTTCTCAGTCTGGTACCTCAGTACCTTCTATTACTGGGTTTGTTCCCCAACCAGTATCTTTGAAAAAGACTTCCAAGGTTTCTACCTCTTCTTAGAAACCAATCCCTGAGTCTGAAAAAAGGATTCTTGGTCCAAAACCCTCTTCATCCTCTGTCCTTTCTTCAAAAGCTTCTTCCTCTCTCAAAAGATCCAAGAAGCATGTTAACATAATTAAGCACACACCTTTAATTTCGATTAAACCTGTGTTTATTTATCGTAAATGTTATAAATGTGGTGACATTTTTCATCTGGCCAAGAACTGTCCCAAGAAAAGAATCTCTAGGTCAGTAAAAATAGAGAAAGAAGAAAAAACTCCTAACCCAATGAACCCATTGTATAATGAGTACCTAAAAACTAATTTATATATGTTTGCAGGGCTTAGGACACCGACATGTATGGTACTTGGACAGTGGATGTTCAAGACACTGACTGGAAACAAGTCCCTATTGATCAATTATGTGTCTGAACTTGGTACTTCTGTAACCTTTAGAGATAAGCCAGAGGTATTACTAAAGGATTTGGTATTCTCTCTAACGATTTGGTGACGTTCAACCGAGTAGCTTATGTGGATGGACTGAAGCACAATCTGCTAAGCATCAGTCAACTGTGTGATCTCAACTTCATTGTAAAATTTGAAGAAAAACAATGTACTATTCTTGAATCTTTTGGAAAGAAGGTACTAACTGGTATCCCAAAGGATGATGTCTATGTGATCAACATGGATTCTTCTAGCTCTTCTGACGCCAACATCTGTTTCTACTTCGAGGCTACTGCTGATCATAATTGGCTATGGCATAAAAGGTTGTTACATCTCAACTTCAAAACCATCAACAATCTTTCTAGCAAAAATTTGGTTATTGGACTTCCGAAGATGTCATATGTCAAAGTGAAGTTTTGTGTTGCATATGAAAAAGGCAAGCAAACCAAACCAAGTTTCAAGTCCAAGATGTGCTCTTCTAATTCTACTTCTTTGCACATGTTTCACATGGATATCTGTGGTCCTGTGAGCATTCAAAGTTTGGGTGGAAAATGTTTTACTCTTATTATTGTGGATGAGTACTCAAGATATACTTGGGTCTTCTTTCTTCAACACAAGAGTGACGCAGCTGAAGAAATTATTGTTGGATCTGAATTCAACTTTGGTATTGATCTAACACTCTAAATAAGCTCTAAAACAATTGAAGTGCAGCGGAAACATTAATAAGAGCAAAACAGAGTGAGTAAGTGATTAGAAAATCTAAGCACACCAAGAACACACATTCTCAACGAAGAAGATGAATGCAAGAAGATTACTCCAAAGGTTTTTCAATTGATTTAATTGAAAAAATTGACAATTACAATACGGAAGCACCACGAATTACAAAGGCCTAAGCTGCTATTTATACTAGTTCCTAACGACCTTAGTGACAAGATTTTGACGCGTGTCTTCATCTGAGTCGTCCAAATAAAGTCGATTATTCTCTAGTCACGTGAAAAGCACATGTGGCTAACAACCTTTGAAAATTGATAGAACAAAAACTTCACAGAAGACCAAATCCGCAGACCCTCTGTGAGCCATCTCAGAGGCTCTGCTGTAAATGACTTGCGTGTTCTTTTTGACAAAGGACCATTTTCCAGAACCTCTGTGAGACACATCAGATGTTCTGCCACTTTTCACTTGTTAGATCAAACGGCTTCTGTTGCTAGTCCTCTGTTGTCTTCTATGGAGATAACCTTCTGTCAAGACTTACAATATACTTTTTCTATACTTTTACAAGAAAGGAATAATGGAGCTAACAATCTCCCCCTAAGTATAAAAAAGTAATTGTGGACAGTTGGGTGCAAGATTTGACTAAAGGAAAAAAAATACAAGAGGAGAATAATCTCATCCTCTGCAAAAATTTACATTATTGAAAGAAGTAAAAATTGTGCAGGCCTATACTATTACAAGAGTTTACTCAACAGTAGAGTCTGGATAATCGTCTACAACATATTGTAAATCAGACTTGACAGTCTTGTAGACCTTGAAGATCCATTCCCTRAATGAGACTTGTATTTTGATGGTTTCCAGAAGGTCCGTTACTTCATCCGCCCTTATTCGCCCTTTCTGCACCTCTGCCACCACCAAGTTGAACACCCATTC
>NW_020203043.1:0-1723 GCF_001531365.2 Cynara cardunculus var. scolymus | reverse complement strand
CGCATCACCTCTATCAGCCTTCTGAGAGAAATCAAGTAGCTTGACCTCCTCTCCATGTACTTGTTCAGGATCTTGTGTAAGAAGATTAGATCAAATACGCATAGATTATGGAGGTCAACATCTGTAAAAGTGTAGAGGTTGCCATCATCCGTCTTCACCGTATATTGAGTGTACATCACGGTCTTCTTCAGCATGGTGCACGGAGAGATGGTTTCAAGTGAGCGAATAACATGCTTTGAGAAGACTTGCACTGGTGGCTTGGTGAGTTTAGAGAAATGAAACTTTGCTTCGACAGAGGGCATGCCAGTTAGCTCTGGATTGTAAGGGGGCTCTACGTCCGTGGATGAGTAACGCCACCGCAAAATCTCTTCGACAGTGGTTACGGAATCTGTACGCATCTTCTGCGTAGGAATCTTGTTCATTGAATCAATAATTTCAGAGACCCTCCCCACCGTAGCAAACTCTGGCGTTCTGGTGTCTTCTTCAAGTATAGGCCTTTGGGTAGACCCCTCTGGTAGGATTGACTTGACTGTTCCTAACAGAGCGTCGAACGTACCCGTGGACGTCTCTTCAAGTATTTTGGCAAGTTTGGAAGAGCCTTCTCCAACTTTGGGGATGGGAGCTCTGCCTTTCTTCATCCGAGCCTCTGCCAGAGAAGCCTTGAGGGCTTGAACCAGATCAGGGTCGTCATATTCATCTTCATTAATCTCCTCCAGTATGTCAGAGCTAGACCCTTTCTTTGGCGACTCCTCTACTACTTTACCCTTGCCTTTCCCCGTAGGCTTTGGAGATTTTTCTTTGGAGAATAGGGCTGCAGCAGAATCCATAATTGTTGGATCTGAATTCAACTTTGGTATTGATCTAACACTCTAAACAAGCTCTAAAACAATTGAAGTGCAGCGGAAATAATAATAAGAGCAAAACAGAGTAAGTGATTAGAAATTCTAAACACACCAAGAACGCACAGTTTCAACGAAGAAAATGAATGCAGGAAGATTTGTTGGAGTATTTAGAGAAGTGAAGGGGTTTATGATGGGGGGAAGAGTATTTATAGTGAAGAATTTTGAAAGTGAACCGTTTATTTGGCGATATATCGTGATGAGTGGCTTATGAGAGAGACGAATCAAAATATGTCACGTGGTGTTGGGAAGACGCACGATTAATGACGTGCGCCCCCGTTTCTGACACGCGCGTGGTCAACTTTAACCCTTATCCACAGAACCACACGCACTATATCAATAATACAAAACTATAAAAGAGAGTTTTGTCAGAGACCTAAGGGTAACAGAGCCTCTGTGATATGTGCGGGGCCTTTTAACATGTTACACCTTTGTATACCTAAACGATTTGAAAATTCTCAGAGAGATGAGCACTTGCTCAGTTCAGACCCACGAAGCCTCTGATAGAAGCGTCAGAGGTTCTGATGAGCTGACCTCTGAGATCAAGATACTTCAAAAATTTTGGCACCTTCTGAGGTTTTAATTTTTAATTCATGACTCCCCCTATAAGCCAGCTTCCATGGCTCCCCCTCAAAACAAAAACCATTTAAAATCCTAAGAAGAAAGTATCGACAGACGACCTGTTCAAAGAGCCTCAGAGAGTTATCACAGAGGRTCTGTGAAAAGACTTCTGTGATGAAAAACATTTTGCTTCTTCAATAGGTTTTATTCCTTTTAAGCATATACTCCCCCTCAAACCTTGCATATCTCTACGAGGTAAACCT
>NW_020203042.1:2661-24498 GCF_001531365.2 Cynara cardunculus var. scolymus | reverse complement strand
AAGAAAAATGTACGATATTAGTTATTCTACTTTTATAGAATATCAAAAAAATTCATCCTCCTACTCTTACTACTTAATCTTTTAGTAAAATTTCTGAATAATTAAATAGAGGAGATTATTTATCAAAGACCTGAAAATGTCTTCAAAAAGGATGATAATCTATGATCCATGTTCTTTAATCTTTAAGAAAGAAGGAGAAAACCCCATTACATGCGAAGTCTGATCATGAAAAGTTATGTTTTGAAGAATGGTAGAACCTTGCATGCATCTCAAAACGGCTTTGCTATCTTCAAAAATTAGGATAATATTTTTCTGGAGATTGATTAAATCTGTTAGTTTGGAAAATAGAATTTAAATCCTTGGAARWTGATGAGTTTAAGCCTCCTAAAAGACTGTCACTCGAAGAGTGTGCAATCTGTTTTGGGGCTGTGTAACTCAAGGTTGTAGGGTAATAATGAGCAATTTAAACCCGCTAAAAATTTCTTGATATTTGGAATAGTCGGCTGGTCTCATTATTTTGGATGATGTGAAAAGTTAGACATAAAATAACTTTTGGAAGATTCCTATTTATAGTGATTTATGAAACCCAAAAATACCTGGAACATAATTTATAATCTGTCCAAAAATCAGCTTTTGAGTGAAGGACTTTGATTTCTTTTAATATATAATTTTTGGGACTATTCTTAGAAGAAATAATGAAATATCAACTTTAATTTATAAAAACCCGATGGCATTGCATGAGATGCAACTTAACTTTATCTTTGTCAAGAACCCATAAGTGATCTAAATTCTGGATGTTGATCTATTTAGGAAAGTAGGGCGGACGTTGAAAGCTTCAGACGTCATCTTATTGGATATTCATCATCAAACTTGTGAGTTTTCACGGCCCCACTTTTTAATGCTTTTAGTTATTTAACTGGGGGGAAAAGCATGAGAATAAGCAAACTATACTGTTATTTATTTAACCATTGGACTAAAGAACTGTTTAGTCCATTTTTGTTTGAAACCATCGGACTAAAGAACTGTTTAGTCAAGTTTATTATTTCATGAAATATTGACTGTTCTTGCACTATGAAATAAATGCTAAATTGATGTGCATGGGAGTATATTTTCCAAATAAAGTCTTCGTCCTTAAACGCTACTTGTTAACTCGGGCATGTCCCCGGGCCGTGGTATTGTGGATAGCCGCTATTGTGTTGACAGTCCCACCAAGAAAGGGGTGCACATTACCTATGTTTTCTTGGTCTAATCATGTGGAATTTGGACCACCACTGAATTAGTACTACTACGAACTGTGGGACCTAAGTATGTGTACGGGCTACTTATGGTCGTTCGTAAAATAATGGGGCACGTTGGTCAGGTAAGGCTCAGTAGCGTCTCAAGTTTATACATCATGGTGGATTTACATTTATTCAGTACAAAAAGTTATGTATAAGTTTGCAAATAAATGGTTTCTGCATTATAATGTTTTTGTGCACGTGAAAACCCGTGAGCTCACCAACTCTTTGTAGTTGACTCGTTTTATGTTCCATGCTTTTCAGGTAATAAGTAAGAAAGGATGTATTTTGGGTGCATGCTTTTGACAAGACCGACTAAGTTTGCATTTGAAGTTTTTGTAAAAGATGTATTTATCAAAATTTGGTTATGATGTTAAACTTGCTTTATATTGTAGAATTTGAAAGGTGTTATTTATTAACGGTTGTTGTGACTCGCTTACCTGTTAGATGTCGTGTTTCCGCTTTAGCGGGGTGTGACAGATGTTCTCCATAATGATGGGTTCCCTTGGTGGTATCTCTGGACGTCTCCTTAGCGACTCCATGTTCTCGATTATTTCATCGACTTGGCTCTGTGGAGGGTGCCTTGATGAAGAGGGAATGTTCGCTTGCACCATGGTTGGTCCGATTGGGGGTTGAGTTTGGGTTATGGGTTGTTTATCGGTTGGGGGGTGTTAGGACTGAAAAATCAGTATTAATTGTATTCGTCTTGAAAGTTAAATATAGTCTATAATTGTAAAAGTCAGCGTGTTTGACTTTCTTATAGAAGTTTGACTTTGACTTGTCTTTATATGTTGACCATATAAATAGGGAGTAGTTTTTGTAATTAGTGTAAGAGTGCTTATTGTAATATTTCATACGTAATAAGAGGTTTGACTAGAATTGTAGAGCTTTGACTTTTCCTCTTAATGTTCATATTGTGTTCCTATAAGATATATCAAGATTATGCCATTGTTATGAAGTTAATGAAGATTGATTAGAGATAAGGGACTCCACAATTGGTATCAAAGCAGGATTGCAAGAAATCAGAGATGAAGAAATAAGATTCTTGAAGAGATAAGTGAATTTTTTTCTTATTTTTTTATGTTCTTCGTGTTCTTAATATTTTTTGATTTTGATCCGATTTTTTCATAAAATTCTTGTGTTTTTGTGTTTAATTCATGATCAAAATGCTCGTAATTGCATTGTGAATCTTTGTTATTCACAAAGTTTTATGATTTGATCATTGCATTTCAAGAATTAATCGGATTTTGTGTTTGTGAATTTTTTCATGTTCTTGAATTTTTTTTTAAAACCAGTGTTTTTGATCCAATTTTTGTTAATTTTTTTTTAAGTTTTCGTGTTTTTGATAGTTTTGATCTGTTTTTTAATTCTTTTTAGTTGTTAAACCGTTCAATTAGTTTACCTTCATAAGCCCAACCGGTTTAAGGCCCAACAGGCTAAACCGATCAAAACTAAGTTTACCTTCTAATCTTGTTCTCCGCATAAACCTTGACAGTAAAGCTTCAATCAGATTCTAATCTTCATCTTGTTCTCATCTTTTGACCGGATTGATTCTTCTCATCAATCGATTTCAAGACTAAGGGTAAACCGTACAAAGCTTCATCGGATTAATTGAGCGGATTCACACAAGTCTTGATCGATGTTCATCTAAATCGGTCACCTCTTGACCGGATTAGTGCTCGGATTCATACAACAGGTAAGTCTCCATCTCAAGTTTAGGGTTAACCTTTGAGCGGTTTATAACTAAACCGTTTACCTCTTGACCGGATTTGTGATCGGATTAGATTACTCTTGACCGGTTTAGGACTTAGAAATCTTTGTGCATCGAAGTGTTCTGTCCGGACTTCTAAACCGCTCAATTTCACTTACCCAGAGACCTATCACTTACTGTTTTCGATTCAATTTGTGTGTATATCGTTTCTTAATTCTATTTGATTCAACAAAATTGTTGATTGATTTTGATTCAATATTGTTTACAAAATTGCTCTTAAGCTGTCTGGATTAACATTCATAATGCTGTCCGGTTAAGCCTCATGATGTCAGGTTAAGACTCTTATGCTGTCTGGTTTAGAATGTTGTGTTGTTCGGTTTATACTTGTGTTGACAGGTTTAGACTTATGCAAGAGTGGACAGTTCAGTCCTTTTTTCATGACTTTTGACAGCAGGTTTAAGTTCTTTTGATTAAGTGATTGGTTGATTGTTGAAGTGATTTGTTCTGCATATCGAAGCTTTTGAAACTGTTTTGTTTTTGTTGTTTCTTTGAGGATTGGAAATACAGCCCAGGTTTAAATTTGTGATTAAGATTTTACTTGTTGTTGTGATTGGATATAGACAGGTTCTTTGCAGGTTTGTTCATAGCTGTTTTGAGCTATTACATTCTGTTTTGAGTTCCATATAGTTGTGTTCTATGTGGTTGTGTTTAAGATTTGAAGCAGAAACAGTAGCTTCTATTAGCTACACAGGTTCTGAGTTTTGTAAAACAGCAGCTCAAGTGCGAGAGCAGCAACTGTGGACATCCTCTCAACTCATTGTATAGCTTCTGCCATGTCTTATGACCTCAAGACATAGGAGACTGTTTTGATAACAGCAACAAGACTGAAACATCAGCTATCTAAGTGCAGCAAGAGAGTGATCAAGAGAGTGACGTTTTCAACTTTTTATACTGCAAGTGTAAGCAGCAACAGTTGACAGCTCAGTTGAAAGTAACAGTAACAGCAGACTTGTTTTAAAATAGTTTACTATTCCATCTTGTTGTTTCTTTGAAGACTGGAACAACAGCCCAGCATCTGATCAACAGGTTTAAGCAGCAGGTTTAGATTTGAAGTTGTTGTTTTTGTTGCTGCTGTAGAAGCTCTAAAGATTTAGCAACAGCAGGCTTCTGATGATTAAGCTGTGATTGACAGACTTCCCAACATTGCAAGTCTGTAACGCATGAGAACCTAGCAAATAAGGAGCATACTAAGAGGACTGTAGATTTGTGAGGAACTAAAGCAGGACTGGAACTATAGAGCAAAGCAGAGGCAATCCATCAGGTGACAGGTGACAGATTCTTTGTTTCTGGTTTGGTAACAGCAATCTTGTATATGAGCTGTTTGGTGCAGTAAGTGAGCTGTTTGGTGCAGCAGTAACAGCAACAAGAAAAGATAGATTTGTTTAAGTAAGTGAGCTGTTCATATAGAAGAAGAACAGCAGCAGAAGCAACAGCTGTTCATACGTATTTGGTTGTTGTTGTTGAGGTTAAAATCTAAAACAGCAACAAGAAAAGACAAAGTGCTGTTTAGAATACATTTTGAGAAGCTGTTTTGAGTGTATTTGTTTACTGTATTATTGGTTCATTGCTGTTAAGTTTTACTCAAACTAATTTGGGTTCAAGTCTGTCTTGACAGCAACAAACTGACAGCAGGTTTAGTATTTTTTTGCCTTCGGGATTGTGAGCAGCAGCAAAACAGCAGCCCAGGTGCGATAAACGGTCATCGAGAGAAGACAGCATCATCCGATCTCTATTGATGCATGCTGAAAACAGCTACACAGGTTTTGTAAACTGTCTTGATCTTGCTGTTAGAAGTCTGAAACAGAAGCAAGTTTGATAGTCAATATTGGTTACATTTTAGCTAAACAGGTACATTGTTTTAACCTTGTGTATTATCTGTGCTTGTGAACTTAAGGACTGGAACATACTTGGCTATATTGTTCAAGCTAGCAGCCTAATTGTGTTATTGATTTGACTGTTCAACTGTTTTTTGTGTCAGGTAAATCAAAGTACACTTTGGAAGGTTTTAAGGCATAGCAAGGATTGGGTTTGGATAGATTTAACAGATTTGAAAGCCTGCTAAATTGGCTTTGCTTTCTGGGATTAAAAACAAGTCACAGCAGCCCAAGTGAAGTAATTGATACGAGAAGCATTCAAGTGGACTTTTGGATAGAATTTCGAGAGTAGACAGGATATTTTTTAAGATTCACATTTGTTTTGTTGATACTGTTGTTGACTATTTGGTTTGGGCTTGACTCAGTTTGATTTAGACTTGAATGTTTTTTATTTTTTTTAGGTTTCCATTTGTTCGTGGTTTTCAATTGTGTTTAGATTTTATTTTTGGATCATCGTATATCTGTTTTTGTGTGTGTTTTTCAGTTTTTGTTGTTTTTCTATTCCTTTTTGAGCTTAACTGTTCTTATTTCTTTTCACTGATTTCACTGCATAGATCCATTAACTGATCAATCTAATTTTTTTGAAATGGCAGTTTTTTATACTAAAGAATATCGCGAGCTTAAAGAAAAGCATGATAAAGTACATTCTGATTTTATCAAGAATATATCATGGTCAAATTATCTGAATGGTATTCTTGAGAGAGAGAAAGAAGAAAAGAGAATTTTGTAAGAAAAGTTGAATGAACTGATGAAAACCTGTGCTGATCCAGAAGAGACAGTTAGGTTAAATAAATAAATTGCGGATTTAACAATTATAGTACATAAATCGGAAAGTGAATTGGTTGATGTAAGGAATTTACTGGAGTTAGAGAAAGAAAAGGTTTTAGAGGCGGAAAAGGTTTTAAGTGCTGAAAGGAAAGTTTTAGAGAAAGAAAAGAAGAGGATTATAGAAGTTGAGGAAAGGTTTGATTCTGAACGAAAATCTTATGTCAAACTTTGTTAAAGGGAATCTGATGCAAAGATCAAGGGGGAGTAACTTCAGTGTTGGCAAAAGACTCAAAAGAAGTGCAACTGAAGATAATTGCAAAAAGATTATTTGTGTGCTACAACGACTGAGAGATATTGAATGTGAAGATCATTTTCACAATAGTTTACTGAAGACTTGTTATCTGAAGATCCTTTGAAGATCACATCTTGTACAATATTTCTGAAGATTGTTTTTGATCTACATTGTTAAAAGAGAAGATCACCGTGATTCTACATTCGAGGGGGAGAATGCTAGAAGATCTTTCTCAACAATTGATCGCTTGAAGATTACAAGTTGAAGATTTCATTTGAAAGAAGACATATTGTGCTTAATGTTTCAAAGTTCAAACAAGGACTCAAAGCACATAATTTTCTTTCAAGTCTGAATACAAAGGGGGAGAATGTTAGGACTGAAAAAATCAGTATTAATTGTATTCGTCTTGAAAGTTAAATATAGTCTATAATTGTAAAAGTCAGCGTGTTTCACTTTCTTATAGAAGTTTGACTTTGACTTGTCTTTATATGTTGACCATACAAATAGAGAGTAGTTTTTGTAATTAGTGTAAGAGAGCTTATTGTAATATTTCATACGTAATAAGAGGTTTGACCAGAATTGTAGAGCTTTGACTTTTCCTCTCAATGTTCATATTGTGTTCTTACAAGATATATCAAGATTCTGCCATTGTTATGAAGTTAATGAAGATTGATTAGAGATAAGGGACTCCACAGGGGGTGTGTTTGGGTAGTGGGTTGTGTATCGGTTGTCAATGGGATGGTTTCTTGGGTTGGCTCATTTTGGAGTGGTGTAGGTTCATTGGGTTGTGTTTGGGGTTGAGGTTGTTGAGGTGAAGGTTGGATGAGTGTTTGTTCAGGTTCATTGGGTAGGTTGATGAAGGGTTGTGTTTCGTGAGGGGTTGGTGATGGGGTTAATGGTAGGTTTGGTGTTGAAGATGGAATAAAAGGTGGATTGGTTTCTGTTGGTAGGGTGGATGGATTTCCATCGATTGAGGAACTCAACACGATGGGTTCAGGTGTGGTAGGATGGAGAACATGTACATTTTGTACATAATTAGAGGGTTGAGCCTCTGGTTCCCTTGCTTGGGTTCCTTGGTTGGGTGATGGTGGGTTTTGTGTTTGTTTGTGGGATGATGAAGGTGCAGCAGATTTCGTTGGTTGTGAAGCTGTGGCATGATTCTCCCCATCATGAGGACCGAGACCATGTTCATCGAGGTCTGGATCCTCATGTCTTCGTCTCTTGAAGGGGCGGTTTGATGAACAGGAGCCTCTTGTCCTGTTTTTCTTAAATAGACATATGTGTTCGGCCAATGTACGCACTCGATCCCTGTTGCACCGTTGTTCCATGGAGCGAAGAAGAGAGTTCGTTCGATCTTGCTGTTGTAGGAGGCTCTTCTTCAACGCATTGGTAGGCTCAATGGACCGAGCAGCAAACTTGGCACTTATCTCATTGAAAGATGAGATTAGTGCTTTGGACAGATCCCTGAGATCGGCTCTTGTGGCAAACTCCGTGCTTGATGATGAAACTTGTGGTGGCACGGAGGTGGTGGTGGATGTAGACGGTGGTATGGGAAGGTTGGCGATGAGATTTCTCATCTCTACAGTGAAGGAGGCGAAGGCTTCATCGAAGAATGGGCCTGCAGAGGGAGGTGGAGGGGGTGGTTGGGGTATTTGGGCTAAAATGGTGGCTGGGAGTTGGGTTAGGGTGGTTATTTGGTTGGAATTAAGAATTCTCACAACAACAAGGTCTACTTCATCGATTAATGAAGTTGTTTGGGGTGGGTTTGGTTGAGGGAGTTGGGAGAGTGTGGTGGCTGGTAGGGCATTAAGGGTCTGGAAGATGGTATTTATTTGGGTGGTGATTGAGGCTAGGTTCTCATCGGTCGCAGTTGCCTGGGCCATGAGAGTGATGATTGAGTGAATGAGGAGTTGGTTTTTTTAGGTGGCAAGGGAGGAGGTGTTGTTGTGTTGGGTGACGATTTGTTGAAGCATTTGGAGACGTGTTGTATTGTCTTGGGTTTGGGTTGCAAGGGTGGAAAAGTTTTGTTGAAGGGTGGAAAGGGATTGTTGAAGGGTGGTGGTATTGATGGATGGTGGGTTGTCAATAATCCCTTAGATGATGAGTTTTAGGTCTTCCAAGGACCGCTGAACTAAGTCAACAAAGGCTTGGAACTCGGCCTTTGTGACCAGTTCGGCCATGGGGGTAACCCCTGCAGCAACGGATGCTGTAGGTTGAGCCTCTACTGATGTTTCGACTTCTTCTTCTTCCTCGGAAGGATAGGAGAAGTAAGTGTGTTTCCCCTTCGCTAGATCAAGTATCGAAGGGGGGTTATGTGCACGAATTGGAGACCGCTCTGAACGATCTAGGGGTGCATCAATGTCAGAAGCAACATATACTTCTGGGTGTGTGGTTGGTTGTGTCGATCCTTGAGGCGATGGGGCTCTTATATTTGCATCGCCTCTCTGTTGGGAGAGGGGCGATGGGTGTTGTGGTTCCTCGGATAAGTCATCTCCAGAGGCCCGAAGAATGGCCTCTGGATGGCTGGTTTGGGTTAGGTTTGGATTGGGCCGTCCTTATTCAATACCCCTTTGGCCTTGATCGCCAGGGGTAGATGTGGTGGTTGCCCTTTGGGAAGAGGGAGGGGAATTTGTTTGAGTAGGGTCGGGGGATGCACAAGGAAGGTCATCATCATCTTCATCATCCGATGAAGATGCCTCATGTGTTCCCTCGCTTGTTTCTGGGGACGGCTCTATTCGCTCTGAGGTAGCTGCCCTTGGTTCATGGGAGAGCAGAGAACGTTCGTAGGTTCTGCGGATCTTAGATGTATCTGGAATGACATTGAGCATGGCTCTGGAGATGGGTTTGTTGATGGTGTATCCTTCCTTCGATAGAGTGGGTCGATGACCATGCATTTTGAAGACGGGAGTGAATGGTTCTTCGGCCGGTAGGTCATGTTTCCTCATTGCATCGCCTATGAATAGGGATAGGAAACGAGGAAACAGAACAGAGGTTAAGGGCTTGCCTGTCGCCTGGAGCTTACATTTCTTGACTACCGTAGTGTGGATCTTATTGTATATGAGAAAAGCGTAGTCAAGAGGGATGTTGAAGAAGAGTCCGTACATGATTGTCATGATGTTGATGTTGCCCTGGTCCATCGACCCTAGTTTGCAGGTGAAGGCCCTGTTCAATATGGAAAAGAACATATTCCACATTGGCGGTAAACACTGCCTTTTGAAGTCGGAGGCGTTGCGTAGGTCACGATTGTAACGTAGCATTTGGATGAACAGGAGGATGTCGGAGGTGGTTGGTGGCTCGACATATTGCTCAATGCCGAGTTTTCGACGGGTGGGAATGCACAAAACTCGAGATACTTTTGCCTGCGAGATCTTGAGCGAGCAAATCATGTCGTTTGGGGCGTCAATGTCCCCCATTATTGCCAGTACTGTTGGAAGTACTTTAGTGGTACACCATTGTCAGTGAGGGTTAGTGCTGGTAGAAGGATGCAGTTTTTGAAGAATTCAATCGTGACGGCAAACCTGTCGTCGAACAAGGTGTTTCGCTATTCAATGACATGGTTGTTGGGCTTCATTGGGAGGAAGACTATTGCGCGGCTGTCGGCGCCGGTGGATTAAACGTGGCTGTCGTTGTTATTAGACTCGTGTGATGCGGAGGAAGCCATTGTGTAGGAAGTTGCAGGTAAGGTAAAAGGTGATTTGATTTGGAGATCGTGAGCCATCTTGATTGTACGTGCCATTAATGTTGGAGGACACGTGTCAAGGTGGGGTTAGGGAAGGGAAATTTGAAACGGTTCATGGGTAACAGGCTGTATATGGTGTCAGGCGCGTGTAAGGATGACGTATGGATTATTTGAAATAAGAAATTATTCCAAATAATATCTCGTTAAATATTAATCCAAAAACAATTTAAATTTAAAATTCCATCTAATTGTAAGATTAATACTAATTACGAAGTTTTGGTCTTCTAAAAACCCATGTTGTATTGTTTTTAGTCACAAAAGCTGCAATTTTGTATAATCTTTAGAAAGTTTTTCAATTTTGATTGGTTTATGGATGAAAGTGATTTTGTCATGGAACCAGAGGAGTTCTGGTTTCACATAACCCTTTTGATGGGGAACCAGAGGTGTTCTGGTTGAACATCCATGAAGGAATCATCGATGAAATGTTGGATTGCATGATTAAGAAGCCTTGGATGACAAACTAGAGCTTCTGTATAAGCATAGGCAATCCATTATGTAGAACCAGATGGGCTCTGGTTAAATACACATGGTGTATTCATTATTTATGTAGCATTTATGTGTCCAGAGGCTCTGGATAGCAGAACCAGAGGCTCTAGTATGGAAAAAGCATGAATATAATGGAGTTTCATGATGAATGAGTAGCTCCCCCTCAAATGGTGCATGAAGATTGGTTTTGAGTTTTAAAAACTCCCCCTAGAACCAATAATAATGATGATTGAGGTGACTAGAGGCTCTAGTCTATACAACCAGAGGCTCTGGTTGTGATGTATGATGAAAGAAAGGTAAGAAATGTGGCTAAGTGTGCAAATGGATACGCATATGAATGGGTCTTTGAGACCAGAGGGCTCTGGTTCCAAAGACAATGAATCCAAAGGCTCTAGTCTTTAGAACCAGAGGCTCTGGTTGCAAAGGTGAGGAAAAGGAGTATGAGAAAATGGTTAAGTGTATGTGGAGTGAGAGATGGGGGGAACTCTTTGGGTCTAGAGAGGCTCTGGTCGCAAAGAGAATGAATCCAGAGGCTCTGGTCTTTAAAACCAGAGGCTCTGGTTGGCTTAGAGATGCTATTTTTGATGAATGAAAGGTGAAGTGAACATGCCAAGTCTTATATGAGAACCAGATATCTCTGGTTGCAAAGGACTTGGAAACAAGAGGCTCTGGTCTTTAGAACCAGAGGCTCTGGTCTATAGAATGAGAATATGCGATGGAGTCCAAAAGGGGTCTGGTCTCAAGGGATGAGAATCCAGAGGCTATGGTTTCAAAGAATGAGAATCCAGAGGCTCTGGTCTTTAGAACCAAAGGCTCTGGTTGTGAAGGTAATACTTAGTGAAGAAAGACTAAGTATTTGCTTTGGACCAGTGGTCTCTGGTTCCAAAGGCGATGAAAAATATTTGAGCCATATTAAAAGATTTCTTCATGGCTAGAGGCTCTGGTCTTTAGAACCAGAGAAGCTGGTTTGGAGTACTTTATTGATTTTGGCTAATTTCTTTGTATCACTTGTAGGTATAACCATGAGATATTGAGAATCTCTGATTTAAATACTTATTGCCTTTAAGTGGTGAGATTCAGCATACCCGTCTTGCTGACTTGGAATAAAAATCTTTTCTCATCAAGAGCTTTTGTGAAAATGTCAGCAAGTTGAATCTCAGTGGGAACAAAGTACATTTCTATATTGCCTTTTTCAACATTGTCTTTCAGAAAATGGTACCTTACATTGATGTGCTTGGTCTTGGAATGCTGCACTGGGTTTGCAGAGATTGATATGGCACTCTTGGAGTCACAGAGGATGGGGATTTTGTCATACTGGAATCATAGTCCTTAAGCTGAGTCTGCATCCAGAGAACTTGTGAACAACAACTAGCAGCAACAACATATTATGCTTCTGCTGTGGAGGTTGAGACACAATTTTGTTTTCGGGATGTCCAACTTACCAGCTTGTTTCCCAAGAGTTGACAGCTTTCAGACGTGCTCTTTCTATCAAGTTTGCAACCTACATGATCTGCATCTGTGTAGGCTATTAGATCAAAGCCAGAGTTCTTTGGATACCAGAGACCCAATTATGGATTTCCCTTGACGTATCTAAAGATCTTCTTGACTACAGAGAGATGTGATTCTTTAGGATTTTATTGATATCTTGCATAAAGGCATGTGGCAATCATAATGTCTGGTCTACTAGCAGTTAGATACAAGAGTGATCCAATCATGCCTCTGTAGGTTGTTACATCCACAGGTTTGCCTGATTGATCAACAAATAACTTAGCTCCTGTAGCCATAGGTGTTCTCATCGATGATGAATTTGAGAGAGAATATTTCTTCAAAAGGTCAGTCACATATTTGGACTGATTGATGAAAACTTCTTTTGAAGCCTGTTTTATTTGAAGACCAAGGAAGAAACTTAGTTCTCCCATCACGCTCATCTCAAATTTGCTTTTCATCAACTCTGAGAATTTTTCCCAATGTTTTTACATTTGTAGAACCAAATATGATGTCGTCCACATAATCTGGATGTTTTGGATCGCGTAAGAGACCATACTTTGTTTCTTTCAAACTGGAGTAATTCTTCTTGCATCGCGTCTATCCAGTTTGGGTATAGTAGGGCTTCTGAAATTTTGTTTGCTTCTATCATGCTCAGAAAGTTGGCGAAGAGGCATTCATTGGCAGTGGCAGATCTCGTCTTGACACCACAGGTTGGATCACCAATGATTTGGTGGTGTGGGTGATCTTTTGTCCACTTGGTGCTTGATTGGGGTTCTGGAGCAAYAGGATGCAGTTCTTCATCGACTAATGGGACTGCTTGCTCCCCCTCGAAGAGATCATCTCCAGAGTTAGACTCTGGTTCTTGATCTTGATCTAAAGACACAAAAGAAGTTGAAGGTGAAGTAACATGAGTTTCAGTAAGAGATGTACCTTTAGCATCGGAGACTTCAAGTTCTTCATCGGTTCTGGAGATAGATTTTGCAGTTGGCACATGTCCAGTGATTACTTCTTCGACAAAGATTTCTTCAAATAATTGAGCTAACTCTGATTCATTGGGTTTGCAAAGTGATGAATTAGATGCTCTTCTTTGAAGTCATTGGTGTGGAATCATCAAAGGACACATTGATGCTTTCAATCGATTCTTGTCCTTTTGATGTAGATTCTGCAGGCCTTGGCAGTTTGAGAATAGCCCAGAATGATCCTTTCATCAGCTTTCTTGTCGAACTTGCCAAGATATTCTCTATCGTTGAGTACAAAGCAATTGCACCCAAAGACATGAAAATATTTGACATTTGGTCTTCTTTGGTTGATGAGCTCATAAGGTGTCTTCTAGTGCCTCTTGTTGATGATTGATCGATTATGGGTAAAGCAGGCAGTGGAAATAGCTTCAGCCCAGAATGTGATGGGTAACTCCGATGAAGCAAGCATGGTCCTTGCTGCTTCCACGAGGGTTTTGTTCTTTCGCTCCACCACTCCATTCTGTTGTGGAGTTCTAGTTGCTGAAAAGTTTTATGAAATGTCTTCATTGATGAGGTATTCATCGATTCTGGCATTTTTGAATTCAGTTCCATTGTCGCTTCTAACCTTTATTAGTTTTCGTTGTAGAAGGACTTGGATCTTTTTCATCACTCCAATGAGTAGGTCTGGAACATCTGATTTCTTCTTTACAAATTCAACCCATGTGTATTTGGAGTATTCATCAACCAGTACTAACATGTACTTTTTTCCAGAGAGACTTTGAGTTGATATAGGCCCACAAAGGTCTATATGTACCATGTCGAAGAGCTTGGTGCACGAGGTTTCTGACTTGGTTTTATGTGAGGCCCGTCTTAGCTTTCCCATCTCACAGGCTGAGCAAATATGATTTTTTTCGAATTTGAGATCCGGAATTCCCTTGACCAACTTCTGTGTGGCTAGTTTTCGTAGTGCATCAAAGTTGAGATGTGAGAACTTTTGATGCCATAGCCAATTTTCATCGCTTTGATGAGACACAAGACAAAGGGTGTCTTGTCCCATAGAGGATTCAAAATATAGAAGATAGAGATTTCCTTCTCTTTTTGCCTTGATGATTGTTTGACCAGGCATTGTTTCTATGATACAGAAACCATTGCGGAACCTGACTTCAAGACCCTTGTCGCAGAATTGGCTTATGCTTAGTAAGTTGTGCTTCAAACCTTCAACATAAGCCACTTTACTGATGGAGATGTTGCCTTTGATGAGAGTGCCATATCCCTTGATTGTACCCTTGCTGTTGTCTCCAAAAGTCACAGAGCCTCTAGATTTTTCGATGAAGAAGGATAGGTGACTTTTATCACCAGTCATGTGCCTGGAGCAACCTGAATCCATGTACCATGGTTGCACATGCTTATCCTGCAAGACAAATTAAGGGGTTTTAGGTACCCATTTCTTTATGGGTCCACGTTTGTTAGTAGGGGGTACCACTCTTTTTTCATTACCCTTAGCCTTTGCAGGCTTAGGTTTATTAGTATTTCCTTTGCCCTTAGGTTTGGGCTTCTTCACGTTTTCATTAGTTTTAACTTTTTATCGATAAACGTGTTAGAAGAATGGGCAGTGATGTGTCAACATGTGATTCCTCAGGTTTTGTAAAAGAGTTAACATTGACAGTTATGATGCTTTGGATATGTATGTCTAACGTTCTCTTTATTCGATGGAAACAAAGAAGTAAATGCAGGTGTAAATCCTGTCCTAACATCGGTTGTTTTTACAAACTTTCTATCTAGTTCAGATTTTTTATTTGAAGAGGTCTTTGGCTTTACTTATTTTCTCCTGAGGAAGGTCTGCTTTTCTTCAGCTGAATGAGAGGAAAAATGGTGGTTAGTTTTCTTAGAGGCAGGCCACTTCTGTTTTTGCTCACGAGTAAACTTGATGAACTTGAAGAATGTACTAGGCCCTTGTGAGTTATCTTTGGCAGATTTGCTATTTCTCAGTTTTCCCTTTCATTTGTCCGAAGATTTCATCCATGATGGAATAACAATTTTCATTGAGGATTTGAAGTTTTTAGGCTTTTTATCCTTAATGATTTCTGACGATTCACAAATTATCTCTTCTTCAGATTCGGAATCGAGAAAGTCTCTTGCTGATTTCTTGAACTTAAAATTAGCATGAATGTCTATGGGAAGAGTAGGTTTAGAGGTCGTTGCTTCAGAGTGATCTGTCTGAGGTTCCATCGATTCTGACTTAGATGAACTTCCARTTTTACTTGRATGGTTCATCGACTCATCAGCTGATGGTTCCTCATTAGGATTCTCCTTTTTATCAACAGTACTTGCTAATGAAGTGGGATTGACAATCAGAGACTCTGGTTTGACCATAGGGTTTCCATCGGTCTCTGATTTGGAGGTGTCATTCCTTCCATCAGAATTCCTACCTGTACTGCTCTCGTACACCACATTTTCAAAATCCTGTCTTAAAACGACAGTTTTTTCATTGACTTTAACTCTTTTAAAATTTGCTTTTGGTTTTGGGATAAAGTCGGGTTTCTGAATGCATCCAAGTTTGAAAGTGGATTCAAGGGTGGATTTCTTTGATTCGATGAAGGAGTCCAATTCATTGAATCCAATCCCTTGAGTGTCCGTTTGACCATTTAAYTTTTCATAAAYRTCTTGGGCATCTTTGTACTTCTTCATCAGAAGTTCATTGGTTTGAACCTTCTGGTGAAGGATTTCCCGTTTCTTTTGAAAGAAATCTTTAAGAGCAACCGAATTTAGTCTCTCTGCCTCAGATTCTTTTAAGGCCTTAGTTTTCTCTTCTAAGTCCTTAGTTATTCGTTTGTTTAGTTCCAGAAGTTTATCTTCTTCTGATTTCATAAGTGAGGTGTTGCGAGTCTTTTCCTTAGCAAGTTCTGCTTTTTCTTCGGTTAGAAGGTCAGTCTCTCTTTTGTAGAAACTTGCTTCTTTTTCTGCTTTTATTCTTTCAGATTTTTCAAAATTTAATTTCTCTTTTAATTTAAAGAAATCCTCTGAAAGTTTTATCACCCTTAACTCTAGCTCTGATGGAGCAGAGTTGGTTTCATTGGAAGTAGACTCACATACCTGATATTCAGAGTTGGAGGCAGATTCTGCATTGGACGTGGCCATCAGACAGATGAGTGCTGTGTCTTCTTCATCGAATGAAGAATCAAACACCCAGTTTTCTTTCTCACCCATCAGGCTTCGCTCTCTAGGATTATACATATATTTATTCTTGTAATAGTCAGCATCCTTTACCAGTCGTCCTCTGCATTGTTTTGAAAAATGACCGAGTTTTCCGCACCTCAAGCAGCGGGGGTCATTTTTCCTTCCATCCTTGTCCTCTTTCCTCTCGTCTCTTCTATCTTCTCTTCTTTCTTCTCTCTCTTCTGTCTTCCCTCTGATGAAATTTAGACGGCTTCCTTTCATAGGATGACTGGTACCTTTCCCTCTTGAATTCTTTTCGTTCATAGGGTTTCTTGATGAACTTTTTCTGGAACTGCTTTGTAATCAAGGCCAGAGATTTGGCAAAGGCTTTAATCATCATCTGATTCAGAAGTTTCGTCTTCAGATTCTGTTTCTACCACCAGTGCTTTCTTTTCTTTCTTCTTATGTTCTTTGGTAGGGGTCCTTGATATTTCCTTTTCCTTGGCAGCAAGAGCTAAAGGTCCACCGATGGATACCTTCTTCTTCATAATGTTATTTTCTTGTGCTGTAAGCATTCCATACAGATCATGAAGTGACCAACCGTCTAGGTCCTGATTTTCTTGAAGGGACATCGATAGCTGAGTTCATTCATCGCTAAGACTTTTTAGGAATAAAACATTGTTTTCTTCCTTAGTTCTGGAGATATAGTTTCGAAGACATTGATTAATCAATGTATTGAAACGATCGTATGTCTTCTGAATCGGTTCATCAAGAAGAGCCTTGAAGTTGGTGTATTCGTTGAGACATTGTGCTCTACAATTCTTTTTTGTTTTCGCCCCTCCTTCCAGTTGGCTTGCCAGTTCATCCCATAGTTCTTTGGCTGTGGAACATGCATCAAGGGATTGGAAGATTTCATTGGTATGGCCATGATTATCAGTCTTTTGGCCTTCTTGTCGGTCTCAACCTGTTCTATGTCGTCTTCATCCCAATTCTTCTCATCCTTGGGCATGTAGTTGGCATGGATTTCAGCTGTGGTATTTGTTCCTAGGGCTCTTGGGACAAGAGTCTATGGAACGTAAGGACCCTCCATTACAGATCGCAGGAGGTTCCTGTCCATTCTTTCCAAGAAGTTTACCATCCTTATCCTCCATTGCGATTACTCTTCTCGTTGAAGAGTTGGAGGCTTGGTGAAGGAGCCAACACTATACGCAGAATTCCAGTTGGCCATTGAAGATTTTTAGAAGAGAGATATTTTACGTTTTTGTTAAAAAAAAACGAGAATTGAGAGATTTTGGATGATTGCTTGATTGGAAAAACAATCAATTGGCTCTAGTACCAATTGTTTGATTGGAAAAACAATCAATTGGCTTATAGTGTTTTAATGAACAAAATGATGAACACTCAAGAACAATGTATGAACATTCAAAGAATAATCTTGAGTGCCAATGATTTCACTTTATTCAATATGAAAAACGTAAAAATGACATTTTTAACAATATACCTAATCACCTATTTATACTAGAAGGCTAATTAGAAGATAACTATCTAGTGAGACTATTTAGCTAATCTTCTACTAACAGATAAAGTTTATCTAAACTATGGATAAACTATAAATTAAGATAAACTTGAAATCCAGCTGTCGATTTGTCATCTCCAGCATTCTTTCATGGGATGATGATTCAACCTTATCTTCATATCTTCATCGTATGCCTCTGGTTGAATTGCTGAAGAAAACTCTAAGTATTGTTGACCAGAGGGGTGATGAATATGCTCTTTCCATTGCATCTCTGGTTGTTCATCGACCATCTGGTTCTTTTCCAGACTTGGTCAATTCTGCCTTAATGTTTTTATCACTTCTGGTTCTTCATCACTTATTGTTCTTCATTACTTTTACACTTATAAATTATGGGGTCTAACAAACTCTGATTCATTGGGTTTGCATAGAGTTGAATTAGAGGCTCCTTTTGATGGCCCGAGTTCTGAACTGTTGTGTCCAGAAGTCTTTGGTGATGAATCATCGAAGGACACATTGATGCTTTCTACAACGATCTTTGTCCTTCTGATGAATACTCTGTAGGCCTTCGCGGTTTGTGACTAACCTAAGAATAGCCATCATCGGCCTTCTTGTCGAACTTGCCAAGATATTCCCTGTCATTGAGTACAAAGCATTTGCACCCAAAGACATGGAAATATTTGACATTTGGACGTCGTTGGTTGATGAGTTAATATGGTGTCTTTTGATGCCTCTTGTTGATGATAGAACGATTCTATGTGAAGCAGGCAGTAGAGATTGCTTCATCCCAGAAGAAAATAGGTAGCTTAGATGAAACAAACATGGTCGTTGCTGCTTCTACAAGGGTTCTGTTCCTTTGCTCAACAACTCCATTTGGTTGTGGAGTTCTGGCTGCTGAAAAAAGTTCTGAGAGATACCTTCACTGATGAGATATTCATCAATTTTGCTATTCTTGAATTATGTTCCATTGTCGCTTCTAACCTTCATGAGTTTGCATTGTAGAATCACTTGGAGCCTTTTCATCACCGCGATGAGGAGGTTAGGAACGTCTGATTTCTTCTTGACAAATTCAACCCATGAATATCTTGAGAATTCATCAACGAGTACAAGAATGTACTTCTTCCCAGAGAGGCTTTGTGTGGAGATTGGCCCACAAAGGTCGATGTGGAGCATGTCCAAGGGCTCGGAGCAGGAAGTTTCAGACTTGGTTGTATGGGAAGCCCATTTTAACTTCCCCATCTAACAGGCTGAGCATAGGTGGTCTTTTTCAAAATTGAGATCAGAAATCCCCTTGACCAACTTTTGTCTGGCTAACTTCTTCAGGACATCAAATGTTATAACTGGGTTTCAGACAACCTGGGTTGAGGTAACCTATACATGATTATTATTTGAAATTATGTGATGACATGCATGGTAATTAATTTAATGCATGAGTGGTATGCATATATGTAAAAAAGTTGTTATGATGTATATGTGAATTATACGTGCATGTATGTAATGTGAAGCATGCATGAGGTTTTGATTATTTTTAATATGTGAAAATGCAATATATTCATTCTGAAGAAAAGAGGATTTTAAAATAAATCTTCCACCGCCCAAAACTATTTTATAAATAAAATAGTCTCCACCGCCTTGTGAAAATATATAAAGAAAGAAAAAGGGGATGAGATCCTCTCTTATCACTTTATTTTGAGAAGAAACCTGTTTGGAAGAGAAAAAAGTGTTTTGCTGTGTGTTTTAACCTACAGAATCTGTGGTTAATAAGGTGAGTTTTGATAAAAATAAAACCTTTACATTTCTAGTTATATAAACTGTTTGGTTTTGAGAATTTGTGATTTTGAAAGTTTATTATTTTGGAGTTTGAAACTGTTTTGGAAAGATGAAACAATAACTGTGCTTTAAAACAGTTTTGGAAGATGATATTCTGTTTTAAAGGATTTAAAAGAGATTTGATACGTGGAAGTTTATGAAAGAACATATTGATTGTTAAACCCCATAATTTATAAAGTGTAAAAGTAATGAAAAACAATAAGTGATGAAGAACCAGAAGACCGATGGAGACATCAAGGTAGAATTGACTGAGTCTGGAGCACAACCAGAGGACCGATGGACGACCAAGGATGCGATGGAAAGAGCATCTTCATCGAACCTCTGGTCAAGTACACTTAGAGTATTTTTCAGCAATTCATCCAGAAGCATGCGATGAAGACTTAAAGATAAGGATGATCCATTATACCATGAATGACAGCTGGAGATGACAAGTCAACAGCTAGATTTCGAGTTTATCTTAATTACTAAAGTTTATCCATAGTTTAGATAATCGTTATCTGTTATTAGAAGCTTAGTTAAAAAGTCTCATTAGATAGTTATCTTTTTATTAGTATAAGTAGGTGATTAAGCCTATTGTAATCTAAGTTGCTTTTACGTTTTTATTATTAATAAAGTGAAATCTTTGACGCTCAAGATTGTTCATAATTGTTCATAATTTATTCTTGAGTGTTCATCAAATCACTATAATTTGGTTATTATTAACTAGATTATTAGTGTTATTGAGAGATCTGGGATCAACAATTGGTATCAGAGCCGATTGATTGATTTTCCAATCAAAACGATCAAACAAAAATCTCTCAGTTTTTGACATTCTCTCTCGTCAAAACACAAATCCTTCTCTTCAAAATTCTCAATGGCCAACTGCAATTCTGGTTATAGTGTTGGCTCTCTCACTAAGCCTCCAACTCTTCAACGAGAAGAATATCCATAATGGAAGATTAAAATGGTGAATTTCTTGGAAGGTATGGATAGGAACCTCCTGAGATCTGTAATGGAGGGTCCTTACATTCCACAAACTCTTGTCCCAAGAGTTCCAGGAACAAACACCACGGCTAAAATTCCTGCCTATTATGTGCCCAAATATGAAAAGAATTGGGATGAAGACGACATGGAAAGAGTAGAAACAGACAAAAAGGCCAAACGATTGATAATCATGGCTATACCCAATGAAATCTTCCAATCCCTCGACGCATGTTCCACAGCYAAGGAACTATGGGATGAACTGGCAAGYCAACTGGAAGGAGGAGCAAAAACGAGAAAAAATCGTAGAGCACAATGTCTCAACGAATATACTAATTTCAAGGCCCTCCCTAATGAACCAATACAGAAAACTTATGATCATTTTAACACATTTATCAATCAATGTCAACGAAACGATATCTCCAGAACTAWGGAAGAAAACAACGTTTTATTCCTAAAAAGTCTGAGCGATGAATGGAATCAGTTGGCTATGTCCCTTCAAGCAAACCAGGACCTAGACAGCTGGTCACTTCATGATCTGTATGGAACGTTTGCAGCACAAGAGAATGACATAATGAAAAAGAAGGTTTCCATTGGTGGACCTCTTGCCCTTGTTGCCGATGAAAAGAAAAAATCAAGGACTTCTACCAAAGAACATAAAAAGAAAGGTAAGAAAGCATTGGTATTAGAATCAGAATCTGAAGAAGAAACTTCTGAATCAGATGATGAAATTAAAGATTTTGCCAAATCTTTGGCCTTGATCACAAAGCAATTCTAGAGAAAGTTCATCAAGAAACCCTATGAATGAAAAGAGTTCAAGAGGGAAAGGTACCAGTCGTCGTATGAAAGGAAGCCATCCAAATTTCATCAGAGGGAAGAAGAAAGAAGAGAAGATAAAAGATACGATGTTGATCCCAGATCTCTCAATAACACTTATAATCTAGTTATGAATAACCAAATTATAATGATTTTATGAAGAAAGTTAAGAAGACTCAAAAGTAATATATGAATATTCAAGAACAGTTTGAGCTTCAATGGTTTTACTTTATTGATAATAAAACGTAAAACACAAAGAGAACTTCTCACGTATGCGCACTTTTTACAATAGACCTARTCGTCTATTTATACTAGTTAGCTAATGCTAAGATAACTAAHTATTGCTACTTTCTAGCAAATAATCTAGCTAACTAATAATGTTTATCTTTCACATGGATAATCACTATTTACAAGATAAACTATAATTCCAGCTGATGATTCGTCATCTCCAGCTGTCATTATTGATGTGGCGCTTTCATCCTTATCTTCAAGTCTTCAATGCATGCTTGGCTGAATACTTAGAAAATCTTCTAAGTGTTAGTCTGTCCATCGTATCGATGAATACACTTTCCATCGCATCATCCATCGATCCGCTGGTTGTACTTGGTCCATCGGTTCGATGGTTGGTCTTTCCATCGATGCTCTGGTTAGTCTTTCCATCGATCCAGACTTAGTCTTTTCTGCCTTGATGTCTTTATCGGTCTTCTAGTTCTTCATCACTTATTGTTTTTCATTACTTTTTTCATTTTGCACTATGGGATATAACAATCTCCCCCTAAGTAATGAAATAACAAAATCTAATCYAATCACATATGAAGAACATACACTAATCTAGAAGAAACATCAAATTCSAAAWTTTCWKTGGATGATGAATTCTGTACAAGACTGGAAGCAAATATACATCAAGG
>NW_020203042.1:0-526 GCF_001531365.2 Cynara cardunculus var. scolymus | reverse complement strand
ACCTTTGCGAAATTTTACTTCAAGACCTCGGTCGCAGAACTGACTTATGCTTAATAGATTGTGCTTTAAGCCTTCGACATTAGCCACTTTGCTGATGGAAACTTTTCCTTTGGTGAGAGTGTCGTATCCCTTGATTGTTCCCTTGCTATTGTCTCCAAAAGTCACAGAGCCTCCATATTTTTTGATGAAGGAGGATAGTTGACTTTTATCACCAGTCATGTGCTTGGAGCAACCTGAATCCATATACCATGGTTGCTCATGCTGGTCCCGCAAGACAAATTAAAGAGATTTAGGTACCCATTTCAAAATGGGTCCTCGTTTGTTAGTATGGGGGGTGGTACTCYTTTTGTTTTCCTTAGCCTTTGCAGCTTTGGTTTCTTTGCCTTTTTATTTGGTCCCTTATATYRATADACATGTTGWGTSARDGGACAATTATGTGTCAGCATGTGATTCCTCAGGTTTTGTAAAAGAATTAGACATTGACAAGAATGATGCATTGGTTGTGTTTGTCTAAAGTGCTTTTTAT
>NW_020203041.1:23334-24613 GCF_001531365.2 Cynara cardunculus var. scolymus | reverse complement strand
GTGGGACCAAGTAGTGAACGGGCTACTTCTGGTTGTTCGAAAATTAATGGGGCAAATTGGTCAGGTAAGGCTCAGTAGCGTCTCAAGTTTTACATTGTGAGAGATTTACATTTATTAAGTGCAAAGAATTCGCATAAGTTTGGTATTACTTGGTTTATGCATTGAAACGTTTTATGCATATGAAAACCCGTGAACTCCCCAACTCTTTGTAGTTGACCTTGTTTTGTTTCCATGCTTTTCAGGTTCTAAGTAAAGTTATTTGGATTTATGGGAGCATACTTGAGCATGGATYGATTAAGTCAAGAATTTGAAGTATTTTGTGAACGTCTTGTAAAGTTCTAATTTATGTTATGTCGATGATATGTTTTGTTTTTGAACAACTTGGATTATTGTTATTTATAAACTGTTACTATGACTCGCTTGCCTGTTACATCTCGTGTTTCCTCTTTAGCGGGGTGTGACAATAACGTAAAGCTTTTGCCAAAAATTTAGGATTTTCATACCCCAGCCCTTCCTGAGGGTTAAAATATCTTGTTTCAGATGGTTTGTTTAAAAAGATGATTTGATCAGTTTGTCCTCTTTTATATAAAATTTCTTCTTTATCCTTCAGAGTTTTATTTAGCTGAATTATTTGTAAATCAAGCTTACTTATTTTGACAACCTGTTCTTCACTAACTAAAGCTAATGATTTATATTTTTCCTTTAATTCAGATAATTCGACTTTTAAAACATTGGATGATTCATCAAGTATTTTGGACTCAGATTGCAAAGACTTAGCCTAATTCAAGTTTCCAGCATTTTTTGTATATATTTTGGTATATCTTTCTTTTAGCGTTTTTAATTGATCTTCAAAATTATTTGAATGCAATTTTTCTGATTTTAATTCTTGCTGGAAAGTTTGAATTTTACGCATCATCTTTTTCATCTGTTTAATGCATGATTGATGTAATAACTCATCATTCATATGTTCTTCTTCTGCTCCTAACAAATCATTTTCTGTTTTAGCCATCAAGCACACGTGTGCAACAACTTCAGTTTCTTCTTCTTTATTAGTAATATTCAACCAGTGTTCGTCCTCAGCCATAAGAACTTTGCCGGCATCTCTTTGTTTGGACAGAAGAAATTTATTCTTGTAGTAGTCGGTATCGCGATTTACCGGCTTCYTACAATTTATAGCAAAGTGGCCTAACTTACCATAGTTATAACACTTTGTATTTTCATCACTTGTCCCTTTGATAAAATTCTTCTTTTCTTCCGGCTTTTTCTCATATTTCTTCTC
>NW_020203041.1:0-22769 GCF_001531365.2 Cynara cardunculus var. scolymus | reverse complement strand
CTTTCGAACCCATCATTATCTTTTCGATTTGAACCCACATGCTGTGACCTGATGATTTACGACTGTCAATACTGGTGTAGATATCATTAGTCAGTGCTTGCATCAGCATGAGCTCTCTACTTTTCTATAGATGAATATTGATGCTTCAGTTTAGGAATTTTCTGTGCAGGTAAGCCTGCTATTACTTCAGCTTCAACCTCTATGAAGAATTCAGCAGGACCTTCCATTAAAGATTTCATGATTAGATCTTCGTCTTTCATTCTCTCAATAAAATTCAGGAATCTGTCTCTCCACTGATTATAGTCACCACGAAAAAGAACAGGTGGTTTGGTATCAGTACCAATAGCCATTGCTTCTCGTGAACTCATCTTATCGAATTGTATGAATTAGGATTAACTACAGTTCAAAGTTTGAATTAAAGAATCAGTTTACAAAAATATATCTGATAATATGTAAACAAAATTTTGCACTTATTCAACACTTAGTACAAATTATGCACGCACACTTAACCGGATTAGTAATCCGGTCAAGTTTATCCGGATTGAAAGTCCGGTCAACAAGATAGAATATACAACAAGTTATCCGGATTAGAAGTCCGGACAACGATCAAACTTATATCGCTCAAACACTTAACCAGATTTTAACAAAGAATTCACAAATCACACGGATTATGCAAAATCAAAAAAAGGACTTCACCAAATCTCAAATCGGAGGTTTTCAACACTTGGTCAAAATTCCAAAATGAAGATCGGACGTAAAAAGTCAACAAGTCAACAAGTCAATGGTCCACTAAGTCAACAAGTCAAAATACGTATAAGTCCTTTTAAAAACTAATCGATGAAAAGTCAACAAAATAAATCGATCAAAAAGATCAATATCCGTTCAATCACCAAGGAATATACGGTCAAAGATATAAATCGCTCAAGTAGACAAATTTACCAAGTCTTACCAAGCGGATTGATTAAATGGTTCATTAAATCGCAAAAACCTTCAAACACTTACCAGTCGGATTATGTAAATCGGTCACAAATCCGTTCAAGTTACTTAAGACTTACCAGCCGGATTGTTTAAATCGCACACTTATCCGCACAAGTTATGAACGGTTTACCAGGTAGAGTGTTTAAATCGTTCAAATATCCGCACAAGTGTTGTCCGGATAACCTATATCAAACAACTAAAAATCACACATATGTTAAATCACACAAGAGATAAGCGGATAACACCTTTAAATCGCACAAGCTTTAATCGGATTAATATTCAGCCAAAAACACAAATTTTCACACTTTTTATCAAAAATTTGGATCAAAACATGAAAAATTATGAGTTCTGAAGAAAATTTTCCAGAATACGAAAAATCAATTTTCGACCAAAACTGATTTAAAACTTGTTTAAAATCAAAAATAGTGTGAATCAAAGTTGTTCGAAATGCAAAAAACGAATCTAGTAGTGTAAATCTTTACAAATAACACTCAGAAAATGACCGATTTAAGATCAAAAACCCAATCTGGATGAAGAACTCTCAAGAACAGTGATGAATATTATGACCCAGATCGATGAATCTTCAAAAAAATCTTGAAAATCGTGCAAAATCTGCTTAATCCTCTAATCCAAACTGCTGCAGCTTGCTCTGATACCAATTGTGAAGTCCAGAAATCATACAAACATGATATGATATTCAAGAATCAAGATGAACATAAAAGTAGAGAGAATATTATCAAAGATCGATTACATTGAGAGAGAGAAATTTACAGCTCTAATCTTGATTACTATTCTGCTAATGACTTCGTAATGACAATTACAAAATATTTATACTAGGAATAGTAAAACTACACTATTACAAAATAAAGCTATTCTAAGGAGAAACTTGAATACAACTTTAACGCTCTAACTTGAACCCAACAGAAGTCAAGGTTTCCCTTAGCTTTCCCATTTCTTCAGCCAACATGTCTTTAGTCACATATTCTTGTTGAGGCATCTGTTCCTGGTTCATATTCTCAGAATTTGATTCTCCTTGATCTGTATTGGCATCTGCCTGGCTAGCTCTACATATAGTCTGCCCTCTGCATTGGCCTCTTGTGATAACTGGATCCTGCTTATCACCCAAGGTAATTAATGTGTGATTATCTAATTAAATGATTTCGTGATAGCATGATAAATTGTTATATTTGATCATGCTAGTGTGTGAAAATTATGTTCATAATGTAGATGCATGTATGAGATTATGTATATGTGTAGAAGTATATATATATATATATATATATACACACATGCATGTTATGAGGATGCATGGTGTGTGGGTGTGTGCATGTGGCTGACTTTCCTGTTAAGGAAAGGTATAAAAGGAGGGTTTGACCCCCATTTGATTTTCATGGCTTTTCTGTTAAAATTGAGTGATTTAGAAAGGGAAAGCTTGCCCGGATTTTCTTACTTTTGCATTACAAGAAGGTTGTTTTCAAAAGGCTTGATAAGGTGAGTGATTTCTAAACCTTTTTGCATAAAATTTGTTACTGGTTTTATTTGAATGTTGTTTATTATTGGAAATAAATCAGTTAATTGCTTAAGGGTTTCATCCGAATAAAGGGTGACCGGATTAAGTCTAAATCGGACAAAGCTTGTCCGGATTAAGTCTAAATCGGACAAGGGTTGGGCGATTAAGCCCTAAACCAAACAAGCGTTAAGCGGTTTAGTTTTAAACCGGTTAAGCATTGAGCGAGTTATGAATGATAAGTATGGTAAACATTTTGAACCGAGAAGTATGAATACGACCAAATGTTAACCGGATTATTTTTAAATCGGTCAAGCTTTGGGCGATGTATTGTCTGGACTTGTTATCCGGACAAAGGTGTTGGAATTTATTCCAAGTGTTAAATCGGACAAGTCTTGGGCGATGAGTTGTCCGGATTTGGTAAACCGGCTAAGACTTGACCGGAGATGAAGTCCGGCCAAGTCTATGTTGACCGGATTTGTATTATGCCTTGTGCTTGATTGATAAAAATTGTTATTTTATCATACATTGGAAATTTGATATAAATGATTTTGGATTGATAATAATTCCAATGGCTGCGGTTTATTGGAAATTATTTTTGTGAAATTTTTGATGAGGAAATAAGGGTGGCATATCAAGGAGATGTGTACTATGGGATAAGGGTGGCATATCAAGGAGAGGTGTACCATGGGATAAGGGTGGGATATCAAGGAGAGGTGTACATTTGATATAAGGGTGGCATTTGTATGTGTGTTGTATGATATAACTCTTTCTATTATATCCCTTAAGACTACCGTGGTCTGGAATCTTTATTTCTTTGTGATTTAAAGATTTAGGATCAAGGTTCTTATTGGAAATCATAGTCTGGACGTTATTGAGGAGAAAATAACAGGTTTGGCCTGAAACTTTATATAAATCTTGTTTGATTAGAAAAGGTTTAAAAGTGACATTATATAAAACCTGATTGGTTCAAAGGTATGAAATTTGAATAGCTAAATGCTTAGCTTGAAAAATGGGAAGGATCTGGTATTATGTCCCTATTTGTTCATATATTTGTTATATATATGAAAAGTTGTTTTTCATAAAGATTTTGGTGTTTTTCATAAAGATTTTGGTGATTTTCACCCTGCAATAACATAAATAGGGTAACTCACTAGACCTTTCAGTCTAACCCTCGTTTTGTGATTTTAACTATGTATTGTAGGAGGTGCCAACGGTAAGGGGAAGGGAAAAATGTGATATTTTCCTATACGCATTTCAACTTGAAGAAATGTTTATGATGTATAGTTTTGATTGATGAACATTAATTAGTACGAGAAATCTATTTGAATTTTTTGGACCTTGTATTTGATAATGATGGATTATTGTATTAAGGGACCTGATTGGTATATAAACATGTTTTCTTTTGTATGAAATATGTGTTACATGCAATGTGTGTTATGGGGTGTTACACCTCTGCCTCTACCTCTGCCTCTACCCTCAGATGTACCAACAGGGGCAAGAGTAGGATAATCCTCTTCTTCATTGGGATTGGGGCGGGTGATCCTTTCAGACCTTCTGGATCAACTAGTCATCTGTAGATATCAAAGTTAATAAACATATTTTCAAATTCCCAAATATAATGAAGTGTCCAAGTTCAGTTATGTACTTGTAGATTCTAAATTACATTGGCCAAATCTAATCCGAAAATACCTTACACGCTGATATCTTAACTTATCATTTTTATTCCAAAGGTGCTAACTTATGTCTGGGATCCTAATGTGCAATGAAACAATTTAAGTCTAGGCATCATGCATGTGAATACCTAAATCTCTTAAACTTAGGCACTGATACCAATTTGTAATACCCCCAAAACTCACATTGCATATAACACATATTCCATTCATAAAATACATGTTGAAGCGCACAATGGTCCATAGTACAAGAGTCTATAATACAAAATACACAACTTGAATATTCCAAAATACATGCTCTTATAAACAATAATATATATTCTCCAAAACACATCCAAATATGATCTTCATATAGCTAAGTACATAGGGAATTAATTCACATTTTCCCTTTTCGCTTTACGATCATTATAATATGCATTTCCTGCAACATATATTTGAAACACAAAATTGAGGGTTAGACCTAGAGGTCTAGTGAGATTCCATTTTTCCATGTAGTTGCAGGGTGATAACCACCAAAACATTTATTCAAATAAAATCATTTCACATCTTAACATGTAAATCCACAATCGGTTTGAGTGCATCGGACCTCTGGTTCCATAGACAGACTTTAGAAAATATTTCAACAAACAAGAGGACCAGAGCTCTTCTGGTTCCTCTACCAGAGCTTCTGGTTAAGCCAACCAGAGCCTCTTACTCGGTGGAAATTCTCAAATAATTCATAAATCAATCTCATAGATATTAAAATAGCTTTTCCATAGATAAAAACATATTTTAGAAAAGATCTTGTATGACCAGAGCTCTTGTTCTACTAGCTAGAGCTTCTGGCTCAAAACGTAAAACTCAACCAGAGCTTCTGGTCCAACCCACGTAGGCTAATCAGAGCTTCTGTTTCAAAATGCAAGACCAACCAGAGCTTCTGGTCCAATCCTCGTAGGCCAACCAGAGCTTCTGGTTCAAAATGCATGACCAATCAAAGCTTCTGGTCCAACCCGTGTAGGCCAACCAGAGCTTCTGGTTCAAAATGCAAGACCAATTAGAGCTTCTTGTCCAACTCGTGTAGGCCAACCAGAGCTTCTGATTCAAAATGCAAGACCAATCAGAGCTTCTGGTCCAACCCGCGTAGGCCAACCAGAGCTCCTCTGGTCTGTTTTACTTGAAAGAAAACTTCCCAAGTATAAAACCCTTTTGAACATTCGTAAAATATGATTTTGACACAGAAGCTCTTATCTATAGATACAGAGTCTCTGGTCCAATTAAAACATTTAGTAAAGACTTGCATAACTCTCAAATCAACGTTCAGAACCCTCTGGTTCTATAATGAGGTCCAACCAGAGCCCCTCTGGTTCCTTTCAAGGAACAACCAGAGCCTCTCTGGTTCCTCTAAAATCAATCACTTGATCCAAAACATATTTTATCCAAAACCAATGGCCATAGGCCAAGTTATCCCCTTCTCAATAACATCAATACTATTATCTCTAATAAGAACAACATCTTTGAGTCCTCAAATCACAAAGAAGTAAGTACTCAAATCTACTATAATCTTAAAAAAACATAATAGCAAGAGCTATAATAACCACACACAATTGCCACCCTTATATCCAAAGGTACACCTCTCCTTGATATGCCACCCTTATAGCCGAAGGTACACCTCTCCTTGATATGACACCCTTGTTTCCTCATCAAAATCTATGGATTAGTTCCAAATGAAGATAGACCGAAGTCACAATCATCTTGATGAAACATTCTCCGTAGTTTAATCCACAAAATCTATAGATTAGTCTCAAACGAAGACAGACTGAAGTCACAACCGTCTTTGTTATAACCGGGTTTTAGGCAACCTGGGTTGAGGTAACTTATACGTTCTTATTATTTGAAATTACATGATGACATGCATGGTAATTAATTAAATACACGAGTGGTATGCATATATGTGGAAAAGATGTATATGTAAATTATATGTGCATGTATGTAATGTGATGCATATGGGAGGATTTGATTATTTTAATAAGAGAAGATGCAATATCTTCATTGTGAAGCAAATAAGGTTTTTAAAATATTAAACTTCCACCGCTCAAGAGTTTTTATATTAATAAAAATATCTATCACCGCCTTGTGAAGATATAAATATAGAAAGAAAAGGATAAGATGCTATCTTATCACTTTTAGAAAAGAAATCTGTTTGGGAAAGAAAAGTATTTTGAAGCGGTAAAGAGCATTCTTGAAGATAATTGTTGTTTTAAAAGTGCTTGAAGATTTCTGTGATTTGCTATGTGTTGAACTTGCAGAATATGAGATTTTTAAGGTGAGTTTTTGATAACTAAAAAACCTTTATATTTGTTGATTTATAAACTGATGGGTTTGGAAGTTCGTGATTTTGAAAGAGTTTGGTAAAAACTGTTTCTTAACAGTTTAAATGAAGTATTGATGATTAGGAGTCTTATAACTGTTTTGAAAATACAAAACAGTAACTGTGTTTTAAAACAGTTTTGGAAAGTTAATATTCTGTTTTAAAGGAATTAAAAGAGATTTCATATGCGAAAACTTATGAAAGAACAGTTTGTTCTTGAGTTTAAAGGTTTTTATTGATAAAAACGTTTTTAGAGACCATTATTGGTTGAAAACTATAGAGGACATCTCATCAAGACGGTTGTGACTTCGGTCTGTCTTCGTTTGGGATTAATCTATAAATTTTGTGGATAAACTATAGAGGATGTTTCATCAAGACGGTTGTGATTTCGGTCTGTCTTCATTTGGAACTAATCCATAGATTTTGATGAGGAAATAAGGGTGGCATATCAAGGAGAGTTGTACCATGCGATAAGGGTGGCATATCAAGAAGAGGTGTACATTCGGTTATAAGGGTGACATATCAAGGAGAGGTGTACCTTTGGATATAAGGGTGGGAATTGAGTAAGGTTATTATAGCTCTTGCTATTATGACTTTTAAGATTACAATAGATTTGAGTACTTACTTCTTTGTGATTTAAGGACTCAGTGATGTTGTCCTTATTTGAGATAATAGTATTGATGTTATTGAGAAGGGGAAACCTTGGCCTTTGGTGATTGGTTTTGGTTATAAACCATTTTGGATCAAGTGTTGGGATATAGAGGAACCATCGAGGCTCTGGTTTTTCCTTGAAAGGAACCAGAGTGCTCTGGTTGGTCCTCATTATAGAACCAGAGGGTTCTGGATGTTGATTTGAGAAATTATACAAGTCTTTACTCAATATATTAGTTGGACCAGAGGCTTTGTATCTATAGATAAGAGCTTTTGTGTCAAAATCATATTTTAATGGTTTTTAAGAAAAGGGTTTTATACAAGGAAAGTTTACTTACAAAGTAAGACATTCCAAAA
The DNA here is from genome assembly GCF_001531365.2 of Cynara cardunculus var. scolymus. NCBI lineage: Eukaryota > Viridiplantae > Streptophyta > Magnoliopsida > Asterales > Asteraceae > Cynara > Cynara cardunculus. The sequence continues at coordinate 15,256 of NW_020203041.1, read as the reverse complement.
GCTCTAGTTGGCCTACGCAGGTTGGACCAGAAGCTCTAGTTGATCTTGCATATTGAACCAAAAGCTCTGTTTGGCTTACACGGGTTGAATCAGAAGCTCTGGTTTCCTGAGTCAGAAGCTCTGGCTAGTAGGACCAGAGCTCTGGTCATACAAGATCTTTTCAAAAATATATTTTTAACCATGGAAAGGCTATTCAAATAACTATGAGGTTGATTTGTGAATTATTTGGGAACTCTCACTAAGTAAGAGGCTCTGGTTGGCTTAACCAAAAGCTATGGTAGAGGAATCAGAGGAGCTATAGTCTTCTTGTTTATGGAAATATTTTCTAAGTCTATCTTAGGAACCAGAAGTCCGATGGACTCAAACATAATATGGTTTTACATGCAGAAATGTGAATGGTTTTATTTGAATAACTGTTTTGGTGCTTATCACCCTGCAACTACATGGAAAAAAGGAATATCACTACACCTCTAGATCTAACCCTCTATTTTGTGTTTTCAAATATGTGTTGCAGGAAATGCAGAATATTATGTTGGTAAAGGGAAAGGGAAAATGTGAATTATTCCCCTATGTGCTTAGCTTTGTGAAGATCATTTTTGGATGTGTTTTGAAGAATAGATATTATGGATACAAGATCATGTATTTTGGAATTTTTAGGTTGTGTATTTTGTATTGTAGACTCTTGTATTATGGACCTCTGTGGGCTTAAGCATGTATTCTATGAATGAAATATGTGTTATATGCAATGTGAGATTTGGGGGTGTTGCAGAGTTCGTATCAGAGCCTGAGTTTAAGGATTTAGGTATTCACATGCATGATACCTAGACTTAAACTGTTCCATTGCATATTAAGGTCCCAAACATAGTTAGTACCTTTGGAATAAATATGATAAGTTAAGAGATCAGTGTGTAAGGTATTTTCGGATTACATCTGTCCAGTGTAATCTTGAATCTACAGGTACATAACTGAACTTGGACACTTCAGTATATTTGGGAATGTGAAAATATGTTTATTAACTTTGATATCTACAGATGACTAGTAGATCCAGAAGGTCTGAAAGGATCACCGGCCCCCATCCCAATGAACAAGAGGATTCTCCTATTCTTGCCTCTGTTGGCACAACTGAGGGCAGAAGTAGAGGCAGAGGCAGAGGTAGAGACAGAGGCCAAGGCAGAGGACAGACTAGAAGCAGAATTTGCCGGCCATAAATTGATGCAGATGAAGCATAATCCAATTCTAAAAATATGAATCAGGAACAGATACCTCAACCAGAATATGTGACTATAGACATGCTGGCTGAAGAAATGGGAAAGCTAAGGGAAACCTTGACTTTCATTATGGGGATCCTTCCCAGAATCGAGACTGGTAGAGTTGAGATTAATCCACCAGTCCCGGTTGTCAAAAATAAATAAGGAGATATCAAGATGTTCTTGACTTGCAAACCACCAACCATCTCGGGGGAAAGAGATCCATTTAAAGCCATGTGTTGGATTAAAGAGATAGAATATGTGTTGAACACCATTTGATGTGAAGAAACAGACAAAGTCATATTTGTGGTTTCTGTTTTGAAATCAAATGCCTTATTTTGGTGGGAAGTGGAATCCTTAGCCAGACTTGACATCTTACAAAATATGACATGGACAGAATTCATTAATAGATTTAAGGAACAGTTTTGCCCAAAGGCTGCCATTAGATAGATGGAAGAAGATTTGTTAAAGCTAGAACAAGGAACCATAACTGTAAGAGAGTATACAGAGAAATTTATAGAATATTCACGATTTGCAGAGCACTACATCTCCTCTGAAACAAGAAAAGTAGAGAGATACATTTGGGGATTGAAGCCATCAATCCGAGAATTTGTAATTGCCATGAATCCGGCTACATTTTCATTAACTGTCGACGCAGCAGAGGTAACTGAAAGGAACAAAAACAGACAAGAAGAAGGAAAAGTAATGGAGAAAAGGAAATAGGAAGGACCATCAACTGGATACAGAGGATCAAAATCTGTAAAGTATGGAAACAGGCCAGTACAGAGATTCCTTGAGAAATCTTGTCCGTGATGTCATCAGATTCATCAGGGTGACTGTAAAACTGATCCGAGGAAATGCTACCAGTGTGATGAGGCAGGTCATCTATCCTGAAATTGCCCAATGACAAAGAGGTGTTTTAACTGCAATTCGCTAGACCATCTTAGGCCTAACTGCCCGTAGTTGAAGGCACCATAGCTCACTATGGGAAGCAATACATCTTGTACACGTGGAAGACTAAGTATGGGTAGAGGAGGATCAAGAGGGGTGCAGGGTCGATCTTTTCAAATGACCAACCTCGAAGCGGAAACTACACCTGATGTAGTGACAGGTACATTTCCCTTGTACTCATTACATGCTAAAGCGTTATTTGACTCGGGTGCGAACTTCTCGTTTGTATCCCCATCATTTGCTCTATGTGCTCATATGAAATCTGTACATCTTGACGACAAGTTAGTAGTTGATACAGCTAATGGTCAAGTATCTGTGAATTGTATGTTCAATAAATTCACTATTTTGATTGAGAGATGTGAACTACCAATCAGACTGTTTCCCATGCCTATGATAGAATTTGATGTAGTAGTCGGAATGGATTGGTTGGCAGAAAACCAGGCCAGTATTGTTTGTGATAAAAAGATGATTAGAATAATACTGCCATACAGAGGGACAACTATTATTTATGGTGATCATCAGGGTCATTGTACCAGTCTGTTATCAGTAATGAAAGCCAGAAAATATATTCAAAAGAAGTGTCGGGGATTTCTAGCCTATATAATTGATGCCAATAAAGAGAAGGGTAAGCAAGAATTAATTCCGATTGTTAGTGACTATCCTGAAGTCTTTCCAGAAGATTTATCCGGATTGCCACCAGACAAAATTATTGAATTTGGGATTGATTTGATACCCGGAGCAGCGCCTATAGCCAAAGCACCGTACCGACTAGCTCTGTCAGAATTAAAAGAATTGGTTACACAATTAAAGGATTTATTGGACAAAGGATTTATCAGACCAAGTACTTCACCATGGGGAGCCCCAGTTTATTTGTAAAAAAGAAAGATGGTTCTATGCGTATGTGTATCAACTATGGGGAACTAAACAAATTGACCATAAAGAACAAATATCCGTTGCCAGGAATTGATGATTTGTTTGATCAATTAGTAGGAGCAAGCCACTTCTCGAAAATTGATCTAAGATCAGGGTATCATCTGCTGAAAGTGAAAAATGAAGATATTGCTAAAACTGCCTTTCGAACCAGGTACGAACACCATGAATTTGTTGTTATGCCATTCGGTTTGACTAACGCACCTGTATCTTTTATGGATTTGATGAATCGAGTGTGCAGGGAATACCTTGATAAATTTGTCATTGTATTTATGGATGATATTCTCATATACTCTAAAACCAAAGAAGAGCACGCAGAACACCTTCGGTTGATACAAGAGCTCTTGAAAAGAGAAAAGTTGTATGCAAACCTGTCAAAGTTTGAATTCTGGTTAAGAGAAGTACAATTTTTGGGACATGTTATATCATAGGCAGGGGTAAAGGTAGATCCAGCAAATATTGAAGCCGTTGCAAAATGGGAGGCACCAAAAACACCATCTGAAGTTCAAGTTTTTTGGGATTGGCAGGCTATTACCGCAAGTTTGTCCAAGATTTCTCCAAAATAGCGGTGCCTTTGACCAAGTTAACTCAGAAGAATATCAAATTTCAGTGGGAAGAAGAACAACATAAACCTTTCAATTATTAAAAGATCACCTTTGTAGTGCCCCAATATTAACTTTACCCGGGAAAACATAAGATGTTGTGGTACACAGTGACAGGTCAAAGCTCGGTCTGGGATGTGTCGTGATGCAAAGGGGAAAGATCATGTTATACACATCTCGGCAACTTAAAGATCATGAAAAATAGTACCCGACTCCTGACATGGAATTAGCAGTCGTGGTCTTCGCATTGAAAATATGGAGACATTACCTTTTGGGAACCAAATGCCAGATTTACACCGATCACAAGAGTTTGTAGCACTCGTTCAACCAGAAGGAATTAAATATGAGACAACGTTGATGGATTGAACTTGTTAACGACTATGACTGTGAAATACTCTATCATCCGGGAAAAGCAAATGTGGTGGCCGATGCATTAAGCAGAAAAGAAAGAAGTGGAACCATCAAGTTAGTAGCAATGAGAATAAATTTCACTTCAGATCTTCATGAAGAGATACATAAGTGTCAAAGAAAATCATTTAAAAACAAAGAGACTGGGATAGATGATTTCTATCTTGGAGAAGAATGATCAAGAGATTATGTGCTTCCAAAACCGGATATGGGTACCAAACTATGGAAATACACGGGAAACCATTCTGAACGAAAGTCACAAGTCTCGTTACTCGATCCATCCAGGCACCAATAAGATGTATAAGGATTTGAAACCTTTTTATTGGTGGCCGGGTATAAAAAAAGATATCACATAATATGTGGAACGATGTTTAGCCTGTCTGCAAGTTAAGATTGAACACTAGAGACCTTATGCAAACCTGCAATCTCAAGAAATTCTAGTTTGTAAATGGGATCATACTATAATGGATTTCGTTATGAAATTACCCTGAACCCCGAAAGGTTATGATGCAATTTGGGTAATAGTGGATCGACTATCAAAATCTGCACATTTCCTACCAATGAAAGAAACTTACTCTTTGGAAAGATTGGCTCAAATCTATATCAAAGAAATTGTGACAAGACATGGTGTTCCACTGTCTATTATTTCTGACCATGACAGTCGTTTTACTTCGAAATTTTGGGAAAATCTGCAAAAAGCCTTGGGGTCACAAATACGGTTGAGTACGGCTTATCATCCTCAGACAGATGGGCAGAGTGAAAGATCAATCCAGACTCTCGAAGACATGCTAAGAACCTGTGTTATAGACTTTGGGGGATCATGGGAGGATCATTTACCGTTGATAGAATTCACCTACAACATCAATTAACACTCCAGCATACAAGCGGAACCTTATGAAGTGCTATATGAAATAAAATATCGAACGCCATTGTGTTGGAATGAGGTAGGTGGAAAGCAATTAACAGGTCCTGAGAATGTGCAAGTAACATTTGAAAAGATTGATAAGATTCGAGCAAGAATCAAAATAGCACAAGATCGACAGAAAAGCTATGCTGACAAACGAAGAAACGATTGAATTCAACATACGTGACTTTGTGATGTTAAAGGTATCTCCATGGAAGGGTGTTATGAGGTTCGGAAAGAAAGGTAAGCTTAGTCCAAGGTATATTGGGCTGTTCAGAATCAACAAAAGGGTTGTGCCGATAGCATATCAATTAGAACTACCAAAAGAACTCAGTCAGATTCACAACACCTTTCATGTGTCGAATCTGTGCAATTGTTTGGCAGATCCAAGCTTAGCAGTAGCACTTCCAGAGATCAAGCTGGACAATAAATTGAATTTTTTTGAAACACTAGAAGCAGTGACCGATAAAAAGATCAAGGTGTCGAGAAATAAAGAAATCAGGTTAGTGAAAGTTTAGTGGAAATTTCACAAGGGTTCAGAGGCTACGTGGGAATTAGGATCTGAAATGAGAACCCATTACCCTTAGCAATTTGATTGAATGAATTCCGGGACGGAATACTTTTGAGGGGGAGATAATGTTATAACCGGGTTTCAGACAACCTAGGTTGAGGTAACTTATACGTGCTTATTATTTGAAATTACAAGATGACATGTATGGTAATTAATTAAATACACGAGTGGTATGCATATATGTGGAAAAGATGTATATGTAAATTATATGTGCATGCATGTAAGGTGATGCATACGAAAGGATTTGATTATTTTAATAAGAGAAGATGCAATATCTTCATGGTGAAACAAAGAAGGTTCTTAAAATATTAAACTTTTACCGCCCAAGAGTTTTTATATTAATAAAAATATCTATCACCGCCTCGTGAAGATAAAAATATAGAAAGAAAAGGATAAGATGCTATCTTATCCCTTTTAGAAAAGAAACCTGTTTGGGAAAGAAAAGTATTTTAAAGTGGTAAAGAGCATTCTTGAAGATAATTGCAGTTTTAAAAGTGCTTGAAGATTCTGGGATTTGCTATGTGTTAAACTTGCAGAATCTGAGATTATTAAGGTGAGTTTTTGATAACTAAAAAACCTTTATATTTGTTGATTATAAATTGATGGGTTTGGAAGTTTGTGATTTTGAAAGAGTTTGGTAAAAATTGTTTCTTAACAGTTTAAATGAAGTATTGATGATTAGGAGTCTTGGAACTGTTTTGAAAAGATAAAACAGTTGCTGTGTTTTAAAACAGTTTTGGAAAGTTGATATTATGTTATAAAGGATTTAAATGAGATTTGATATGCGGAAATTTATGAAAAAACAATTTTTTCTTGAGTTTAAATGTTTTGGATGATAAAACTGTTTTTAGAGACCATTATTGGTTGAAAACTATAGAGGACATCTCATCAAGATGGTTGTGACTTCGGTCTGTCTTCGTTTGGGATTAATCTATAGATTTTGTGAATAAAACTATGGAGGATGTTTAATGAAGACGGTTTTGACTTCGGTCTGTCTTCATTTGGAACTAATCCATAGATTTTGATGAGGAAATAAGGGTGACATATCATGGAGAGGTGTACCATGGGATAAGGGCGGCATATCAAGGAGAGGTGTACCTTCGGTTATAAGTGTGGCATATCAAGGAGAGGTGTACCTTTGGACATAAGGGTGGCAATTAAGTATGTTTATTATAGCTCTTGCTATTATGACTTTTAAGATTACAATAGATTTGAGTACTTACTTCTTTGTGATTTATGGACTCAGAGATGTTCTTCTTATAGCTCTTGCTATTATGACTTTTAAGATTGCAATAGAATTGATGTTATTGAGAAGGGTAAACTTGGACTATGGCCATTGGTTTTGGTTATAAACCATTTTGGATCAAGTGTTTGGATACAGAGGAACCAGAGAGGTAGAGACACCACTTCCCACCAGAACAAAGCATTTGACTTCAATACTGACACTGCAAATCGAACTTTATCAGTTTCTAGACACCGAATGGTGTTGAACATATATTCAATCTCTTTAATCCAGCACATAGCTTTTACCGGATCTCTCTCCCCAGAGAAGGTTGGCGGTTTACAAGTCAGGAAAATTTTGATATCTCCGTTCTTGTTGTGAGTGACCGGAACAGAGGGATGTACTTCCATTCATTATGTTTCCACTTAGGCCGGTATTCCCAAAGTAGATGTCAAGGTTTCCCTTAACTTTTCCATTTCTTCCGCCAGCATATCCCTGGTTATATATTCTGGGTGTGGCGCTGGTCTCTCCTGAACATTTCCAGAATGAGATTCCTCATGCTCAGAATGCATCTCAGTCTGACCCCTTCCTTGTGACTGACTTCTCCCTCTGCCTCGTCCCCTGGATCTTTCCCAACCTCGATTTCCGGAAGTACTCGTCGGAATATTAGCAGGTGATTCTTCTCATTCCTTAGACTCAGGCCGGGCTATTATTTCAGACCTCCGTGTTCGGCTAGACATCTGCATATTGCAATGTTAATGATCACGTATTCACATTCCCAAATATAATAAAGTATTCAAGTTCAGATATGTACCTGTAAAATTATAATTACATTGACCAGATGTAATTAAAATTCACCTTAGACACTGTTCTTTCAACCCATCGTATTTATTTCCAATGGTGCTAACTATATCCGGGACCCTTAACATACGATGAAATAGTTTAAGTCTAGGTATCATGCTGTTAAATACCTAAATCCCTTAAACTCAGGCTCTGATACCGCTTTCTGTAACACCCCTCACCACACATTGCATGTAACACATACTTCATACACAAGATATACATGTTTATACACCACATAGGTCCCTTAGTACAAGAATCTATCATTACATAAAACACAGTCCAAAAATTCAAAATACAATTCTTGTACAAATCAACGTTCATGTAACAAAACTATACATATCATAGACAAATCTTTCAGTAGAAAGATATATAGGAAAATATCATATTTTCCCCTTCCCCTTACCGTCTACACCTCCTGCAATACATATTAAAATTCACAAAACGATGGTTAGACCGAAAGGTCTAGTGAGTTTCCTTTTTATGTCTTTGCAGGGTGAGAATCACCAAAACATTATAAAACAACTTTTCAAATATAAGACAAAGATATGAACAAGTACAACATATTATCCGTACCTTTTCACTTTTAAAAGCCAAACATTTAGCTATTCAAGTAATATGCTCCAAACCCACATAGGTTTGAACCAACCAGGTTTCATATAATGCCATTTTTAAACTTTAATAATTAGAACAAGGTTATTCAAAGTCTTAGACCAAAACCTGTTGTTCTTTTCTCAATAACATCCAGACTACAATTTCTAATAAGAACCCTGATCCTAAACCTTTAAATCAAAAAAATAAAGATTGCAGACCACAGTAATCTTACAGAATATAATAGTAAGTTATATTACACATCACATATACAAATGCCACCCTTATATCCAAATGTACATCTCTCCTTAATATGTCACCCTTATCCCATTGTACACTTCTCCTTGACATGCCACCCTTATTTCTTCATCAAAACATTTCACAAAACATTTTCAATTACAACAGACCGCAGCCATAAATGTTCTAATGGAATATCATCAGTTTAAATCATCTTTATTAAAATTTTCCATTTCTTTGTAAAGAATATTACAAGGATGATTTGTATATACATTTTATAAGTCAATGCATAAATCTGGTCAACATAGACTTGGCCGGACTTTATCTACGGTAAAGCCTTGGCTGGTTTAACTAATCTAGACAACACTAATTAATCATGTCCGATTTACCAATCTGGACAAGCCAAGAGTTTGTTCGATTTACAAGTCTGAACAACTCTCACAGCCTTGTCCGATTTATATCTAAACCGGACAACACACCAATTGATTTACAATATATCGGGCGACCTTTGTTCGATTTATAAATAAACCGATCACCCCTTGATCGTATTCCTAATTCTCCATTTTAAAACCATTGATCGATTTACAAAGATAGAATTTTCCCAACTCAACAATCCGATTGACACTATGGTCGATTTGTTTTAAATCGGACAACACTATGGCCGATTTATGCCCAATCCGGTCAACCCTTTTTCCGGTTTACACTTAAACCAGGTGAAAAGTTATACAAACCATTATACAATTCAAAGAGATTTAAAACATTTAAACCACTCACCTTTTGAAATACTTTTGAGAATCAACTTATTGAAATTCAAAACAGAAGCAATCCGATCAACTCTTCCTTTTTTCTTTAAATCGCTCACTTTATTTCAAAAATGGCAAGAAGAGTGAAATGGAGGCTAAACCCTCCTTTTATACTTTTCCCAATTAGGAAGGTCGGCTACTATAGCCTTCACCCACATGCATGCTTACACATAAAATCATCCATACATGCATGTAAACTCATATACACACATATGCATATTCACACACATATATATACATACCGATGCATGTACTTTATTATGTAAATCAATATACCCACATATTTGTTGCATACTCATATATGCATATAATTTCACATGCTAACATGATCAAATATAACAATTTATCATGCTATCGTGTAATCATTTAACAAATAATCACGTATTAATTACGTCAGGTGATAACCAAGATCCATCTATCACATTATCCACCCTTCAAACGAATTCCGTCCCGGAATTCCTTTAATTAAAGAGCCACAAATACTCTGATCTCATTTTTTATTCCAATTCCCAAGTTGACTCTGATCCCTTATGAAACTGCCAATATACCTTAACCAAACTGATCTCTTTGTTTCTCAACACCCTGATCTTTCGATCAATCACAGCTTCTTGTGTTTCCACAAAGTTCAGTTTACTGTCCAATTTAACTTCGGGTAGTGGTACAGCTAAACTCGGATCAACTAACATTTTCGCAGGTTTGATATATGAAAAGTATTATGGATCAGAATTAGTTCTTCTTGTAACTCTAACTGGTAAGCTACTGGCCCAATTCGCTTACATATTCTAAATGGCCCAACAAACCTCGGACTGAGCTTACCTTTCTTTCCAAATCCGATGACACCTTTCCATGGAGAAACTTTTAGCATTACAAGATCACCTACACTAAACTCTATCGGCTTTCGTCGATTATCAGCATAACTTTTCTAGCGGTCTTGTGTTGTTCTGATTTTTTCTCGGATTTGTTCAGTCTTTTCAGAAGTTTCTTGAACAATCTCAGGACTTGTTAACTATCTTTCTCCTACCTTATTCCAACACAACGGTGTTTGACATTTACGTCCATATAGTACTTCATACGGTGCCGCTTGGATGCCGGAATGGTAACTGTTATTGTACGCAAATTCTATCAGTGGCAAATGAACTTCCCACGATCCCCCGAAATCAATGATACAACTCCTCAACATGTCTTCGAGATTCTGGATAGTTCTTTCACTTTGCTCATTAGTTTGCGGATGATATGTTGTACTTAATCGGATTTCAGATCCCAGAGCTTTCTGTAAACTCTCCCAGAATTTTGAAGTGAAACGACTATCTCTATCAGAGATAATAGATAGTGGAACACCATGCCTGGTTACAATCTCTTTAATATAAATATGTGCTAGCTTTTCTAAAGAGTATCCCTCTTTTATAGGTAGAAAATGTGCAGATTTAGATAGACGATCAACAATTACCCAGATTGCATCGTACCCCTTTGGAGTTCGAGGTAATTTCATGAAGAAATCCATTGTAATGTGTTCCCACTTCCACACATGAATCTCCAAAGATTGAAGACTTCCATATGGCTTCTGATGCTCAATCTTAACCTGTGGACACGTTATACACTGTTCCACATATCTAGCGATATCTTTCTTCAATCCGGGCCACCAATAAAAATAATTTAAGTCGTTGTACATTTTAATAGTACCTGGATGAACATAGTATCGGGGTTTATGGCTTTCTTTTTGAATAACTTTCCGGATATTCCCAAAACATGGTACCTAAATTCGCCGTTGAAAGCACATAATTTCTTCATCATTCGGTTCCAAATTCAAAATCATCTTACCCAACCTTTCTGACTTGATAAGGTTTTCTTTCATAGCTTCTTTTTGGTATCTCAGAATTTCTTTATGAGTATCAGGGACTAAATTTATTCTCATCACCACAGCGTTAATAGTCCCACTTCTTTCTTTTCTACTCAATGTGTCAGCTACCACATTGGCTTTCCATTGGTGGTAGAGGATTTCACAAACATAATCATTAGCGAGTTCAATCCATCAACGCTGTCGCATATTCAATTCTTTCTGGCTGAACAAATGTTGCAGACTTTTATGGTTAGTATAAATTTGCCACTTTGTTCCCAGAAGATTATGTCTCCAGATTTTCAAAGTAAACACCACCGCAACTAATTTCATATCATGAGTCGGATACTGCTTCTCATGATCTTTCAATTGTCTTGACGCATATGAAATCACCTTTTCTCTATGCATCAAAACACATCCCAATCCCAGTTTTGAGGCATCACTATATACTACAAAATCTTTTGATCCGTCTGGTAGGGTCAACACCGGTGCACTGCAGATATGATTATTCAATAGTTGGAAGGCTTCTTGGTGTTCTTCTTCCCACTGAAATTTGATGTTCTTCTGAGTAAGTTTGGTCAATGGCACGTCTATCTTGGAAAAGTCCTGAATGAACTTACGATAATAGCATGCCAATCCCAAAAAGCTGCGGATTTCAGAGGGAGTCTTTGGGGCCTCCCATTTTTCTACTGTGTCTATTTTGGCTGGATCTACCTTCACCCCTTCTTCTAATATGACATGACCCAAGAACTGAACTTTCTTTAACCAGAATTCACACTTGGACATTTTTTGCATACAGTTTTTCCCTTTTTAGAAGTTTCAATATCAGGCGAAGATGTTCTACGTGCTCCTCTTTGGTCTTAGTGTATATAAGCATATCATCGATAAATACAATAACAAATTTATCAAGATATTCCTTACATACCCTATTCATCAAATCCATAAAGGCTGTAGGTGCATTAGTTAAGTCGAAAGGCATAACTAAGAATTCATGATGCCCGTACCTAGTTCGGAAAGCTGTTGTAGCGATGTCTTCCTCCCTTACCTTAAGCTGATGATACCCTGATCTTAAGTCAATTTTGGAGAAATAACTTGCCCCCACCAGCTATCAAACAAATCATCAATCCTTGGCAAATGATATTTGTTCTTGATTGTCAATTTGTTCAATTCACGATAATCTATACACATTCGCATAGATTCATCTTTCTTCTTAACAAATAAGACTGGAGCACCCCAAGGTGAAGTGTTGGGTCGAATTAATCCTTTATCAATTAAATCCTTCAACTGAGCAACCAATTCTTTCAGTTCTGGTGGAGCCAACCGGTATGGCGCCTTGGCTACTGGTGCTGCCCCTGGTATGAGATCAATTCTGAATTCGATAACTCTGTCCGACAGCAATCCAGACAAATCTTATAGAAAGACTTATGGGTATTCATTAACGATCGGAATCAATTCCTTCTTTCATTTCTCTTTCTTTGTATCAATAACATATGCTAGACATCCTTGACACTTCTTCCGGATACACTTTTGAGCTTTCAACATGGTCAAAAGATTGGTATGATGATTCTGACGATCACCATAGATAACAACTGTTCATCTCTTTGGTAAAATGATTCTGATCATTTTCTTATTACAAATAATACTGGCCTGATGCTCTGCCAACCAATCCATACCCACTACTACAATGAATTCTTTCATTGGCATTGGAAACAACCAAATTGGCAACTCATGCCCCTCAATAATAATAACGCAGATATTGAATACACTAGTAACAGATTTCTGACTATTAGCAGTATCAACTACTAATTTGTCATCAAGTAGCAAAAAATTCAAACATGCAATTTGAGCAAATGATGGTGATACAAATGAAAAGTTTGTACCGGAATAAAATAACACCTTAGCATGTGTTAAACCCCACAATGCAAAATGTAAAAAGTAATGAAAAACAAGTGATGAAGAACCAAAAGACCGATGAAGACATCAAGGCAGAATCAACTAAGTCTGGAATTCAACCATTTGATCGATGGATAGTTCAACCATTGGACCGATGGAAAAGTTCAACCATTGGACTAATGGACAAGTTCAACTAGAGGATCAATGGACAGGTCCAAGGATGCGATGGAAAGAGCATCCTCATCGATCCTCTGGACAAGCAACACTTAGAAGACTTTCCAGCACTTCATCCAAGCACGCAATGAAGATTTGAAGATAAGGATGAAATCATCATATCATGAATGACAGCTGGAGATGACAAGTCAACAGCTGGAGTTCAAGTTTATCTTATTATTAATGTTTTCCATAAGAAAGATAAACTCAATCTGTTAGCTAGACGATTTGCTAGAAAGTAGCATTAGATAGTTATCTTCTTAATAGTCGTTTAGTATAAATAGATAATTAGGTCTATTGTAAAAATAAGGCTTTTACTCTTTGTTTTACGTTTTTGAATCTATAAAGTAAAACCTTTGAAGCTCAAAATTGTTCTTAAACTTTCTTATTTTACTCTTGAGACTTCGTAACTTTCTTCATTAAATCACTATAATTTGGTTATTCATAACTAGATTATTAGTGTTATTGAGAGATCTGGGATCAACAATTGGTATCAGAGCCTGTTGATTGATTATCCAATCAAAACGATCTTTTAAAATCTCTCAATACTTTAATCTTCTTTCTCATCAAAAATTCTCTCTTCTTCAAAATCTCCAATGGCCAACTGGAATTTCGCTTACAATGTTGGTTCCCTCACAAAGCCTCCAACTCTTCAACGAGAGGAATATCCTCAATGGAAGATCAATATGGTAAATTTTCTGGAGGGAATGGATAGGAATATCCTGCGATCCATATAGGAGGGTCCCTATATTTCTCAAACTCTAGTTCCAAGAGTTCCAGGAACAAGTACCACAGCTGAAATTCCAGCATATTACATGCCTAAAGATAAAGAAACTAGGATGAAGATGATAAAGAAAGAGTCGAAACTGATAGAAAGGCCAAAAGATTGATAATCATGGCGTTACCCAATGAAATCTTTCAATCCCTCGATACATGCTCCACTGCGAAAGAACTTTGGGACGAATTGCAAGTCAACTTGAAGGAGGAGCAAAGACGAAGAAAAATCGTAGAGCACAATGTCTCAACGATTACACCAACTTCAAAGCCCTCCCTGATGAATCCATACAAAAGACTTATGATCGCTTCAACACATTGATAAATCAATGTCGTAGAAACAATATCATCAGAACCAAGGAAGAAAACAACGCTTTATTCCTGAAAAGTCTAGGCGATGAATGGACTCAGCTATCCATGTCTCTACAAGCAAACCAAGACTTAGATGGCTGGTCTCTTCATGACGTGTATGGAACTCTTGCAGAACAAGAGAGCGACATTATGAAGAAAAAGGTATCCATTGGAGGAGCTCTTGCTCTTGCTGCCGATGAAAAGGAAAAATCAAGGACTCCTGCCAAAGAACACAAGAAGAAAGGCAAGAAAGCATTGCTGGTAGAATCAGAATCTGAAGAGGAAACTTCTGAATCAGATGATGAGATTAAAGCTTTCGCTAAATCATTGGCCTTGATTACAAAACAGTTCCAAAAGAAGTTCATCAGAAAACCCTACGAGCGAAAAGAGTTCAGAAGAGAAAAGTACCAGTCATCCTATGATAGAAAGCCATCCAAATTCTATCAAAGGGACGAAAGAAGAGATGAAAGAGAAGAAAAGGAAGAGAGAAGAGAAGAAAGAAGAGAGGAAAGGAGAGAGGACAAGGAAGGAAAGAAAAATGACCTTCGATGCTTCAGATGCGGAAAATTTGGTCATTTTTCCAAGGAATGCAAAGGACGTTTGATTAAGGATGTTGATTACTATAAGAACAAATACAAGTATAATTCAAGAGAGCGAAGCTTGATGGCCGAAAAAGAAAATTGGGTGTCCGATTCTTTATCAGATGATGAAGATAAAGCGCTCATCTGTTTAATGGCCACGTCCAATGCAGAATCCTCCTCCAATTCTGATGACCAGGTATGTGAGTCTTACTCAAAGGAAACCGACTCTGTTCCATCAGAACTAGAGTTAAGGGTAATCCAGCTTTCAGAAGATTTCTTGAAACTAAAAGAAAAATTAAGTTTT
>NW_020203040.1:22665-24686 GCF_001531365.2 Cynara cardunculus var. scolymus | reverse complement strand
CTCACTTTACGGTTTTCATATATAATATAGGCTTCAGCAAACCTAGACTGTTCCATGAAAACTTCTGTATACTGGCGGACTGACATGTTCCCTTGCTCAAGACGAAGGAAATCATCTTCCAACTTTCGAATTGCAGCTTCAGGACAATACTGCATTTTAAATTTGACCACAAATTCTTCCCATAGCATAGTCTTCAAAATGTTCGGATCTAAACTGGACAGGACTTCCCACTAGTACAAAGCACTTAATCTCAAACGAGATACAGCAAACATAACTTTGTCTTCTTCTGCAGTTTTACTGATTTGCAGACTCAGCTCAATCTCCTTAAGCCAACACATAGCTTTAACAGGATCACGCTCACCAGAAAACTTAGGAGGTTTACAAGCAAAAAACATCTTGATATCTCCTCCCTTTTGCACTGAGGACGAAGTAAGGGGTACAGATGTACCAGTTACCGGTGTACTAGCTCCGACTTCCTCCTGATCGGAATTTCTTACCACATTTGGATTATTTTGATTTGTACGTTTTAACAAATTCACCAAACTTTCCTGAAACTTTCCCAACTCTGCTACCAACATATCTTGAGTAATATATTCGGGGTCAGAAACATTATGTCATCCCCTTGCTCTTCCTCGACCACGACCAGAC
Organism: Cynara cardunculus var. scolymus; assembly: GCF_001531365.2. Taxonomy (NCBI): domain Eukaryota; kingdom Viridiplantae; phylum Streptophyta; class Magnoliopsida; order Asterales; family Asteraceae; genus Cynara; species Cynara cardunculus. The sequence continues at coordinate 24,038 of NW_020203040.1, read as the reverse complement.
ATTGAACTTTCTTGGGCCGACAATTCTTGTTCTCCACGAGTTTCTTGTCTGCTACCTCTACCTCTTCCTCGTCCCCTGCTACGACTTCTGTGTTTCTATTACATTTTCTGGATCCTCTCAGTGTATTACATTTCTTCTTTCTCGACCTCTTCCATAACCAGTAGAGGTCCTTTCCGATTGAATGAGATTATCTGCCATTTCTCAGTATGTAACCTTTTCTATCACATTTAAACACACATGATTATTCTCATAATCACAACATAATAACACATTTATCCTCTTGTCTACTCATACTCTGTTATAACCTAGATCTGACAGTAGAACGATTTACACTAGAAGTTTGTAAGAGAAAGTAAACAAGAAGATTAAACAGAGAAATAGCGGCTGCTTTTCTATTATTGAAAATAAAGATTACAAACTCTCAAGAAACCCTAATCAACTCTCAAGAAACCCTAATCGACTCTCATATGATTTTGAATCTATCTATTACAAAGAGAAATCTCTTGGTGCTCTTGAATACATTTTTCTCTATCYGAAACACTCTATTTATAGGAAATAACCTACCAAACCTGGATAAGATTATTGCTATCCAGAACAAGAATAGCCTTATCCAGAATAAGAAAACTGAAGGTAGTCATCTAAAAGATAACAGAAGACGGCACAGCCAGAGAGTCTCTTGTCAAATAGAACAGAGGCTCTGTTAGCAACACCAGAGGCTCTGTGAGAAATCACAGAAGCTCTATTCTTCACAGAGGGGCTCTGGATCAGGGAACATAGAGTCCAAGAACTCTGGTCCTTACAGAGCCTTGCAGAGGCTCTGGTTACCACAAAAGCTCTGTAGTCTTTGAAAGCGGCTCTAGTTATCCGGGACTCTTTAGCACAGAGGCTGGTCTTCTAGACTTTAGACGTTTTGGCGCAGATACTTCTTCAGTTCGTCTTCTAGCTCTGGATTGTTTCATGAAACTTTTTCAAGTTAATTATTAGCTTTAAAAATAAAGCTAACATACTCAGATTATATCAGTCATATATAATCTATCTTTCTCATAATAGTTTCAGCTATAACATATTCTCATGTTCATAGGCCCAGTGAAACCTATTATCATAACTTTCCACACCTCTAGTTTTAAGTCTAAGTATTTCGCAAATACCCAGATCCCTTAAACTAAGGCTCTGATACCAACTGTAACAACCCACATATTCTATATAACAACTCTCATATCTCATATACACATAACTGACATCATAATACTCATAAATACTGAAAACAGTATTATTACAAAACATAGACTAACAAAAATGTATCTTTAATACATATACAAACAAACTATTATCAACGTTTAAACTTTTCCCTTGCCTTTATCTTGCAAAGTACG
>NW_020203040.1:17316-22170 GCF_001531365.2 Cynara cardunculus var. scolymus | reverse complement strand
GTTAGTCCAACAACTGAGCGTTAGACCAAAAAGGTCTAGTGAGTGTATACATCTCATACAAAACATTATACATTCCAAACAATCAGTTTAGAATCAAACCTGTTCTGAAACATAAACATATTTTATGTTTCTCGCGGTTACACCGCCTATACAACCCTCTTGCGGTTACACTGCCATTACATCTCTCTCACGGTTACACCGCCATTACATCTCTCTCGTGGTTACACCGTCATTTCATCTCTCTCGCGGTTACACTACCATTACATCTCTCTCGTGGTTACACCGCCATTTCATATCTCTCGCGGTTACACCGCCTTTTCATTTCAAAAACATTTCAAAAACATTCCTTCTTTTTATCCGGACTTGAAGTCCGGTCAATCTTGTTCGGATAACAAGTCCGGTCAAAACACTTTGAAATAATTTAACATCTTTTCCGGATTACAAATCCGGACAATACTTCACTTTCATTGCTACCCGGTTTAAAGATAAACCGGACAACACATAGTCCAACCATTGACCGGTTTAAAGTAATCTGGTCAATACACCGTACAACACTTGAGCGGTTTAGAATTACACCGATCACCTCTTGGCCGGTTTAGATGAATATCCGGTCACCTATTGGCCGRTTTAGAAGATATCCGGACAAGGCACAAGCGGTTTAATTGTCCGGATTTCAGTCCGGACAACACTTGAACGGTTTTAAGCGAGAACTTCTCATAAAATATAACAAAATTCATGAAAACTAGTTCCAAATGCTTATCAAACTGTATGTAAGCAATTCATATCCAAAGCTCTTAATACACTCACCTTTAGAAATCGAATAACAAAGCTTTTGAAATCCTCTTCTTCCCGTGCAATCCTCTTGATTCTTCAGAGCAAATTTCTAAATATGGTATATGTGTGTATCTCCTTTTCTTCACAAAATCTATTTGTATATAAATAGAAAGGAGGAGAGGTGATGGGCGGCTAATCTAGCCGACCTCCCCCCTTTTATTTAAAAACAAATAATTTTTTTAATTTAACACCAAAATATTACACACATATCTACATAATTGTATACATATATATATATATATATAAATATATGTATAAACTTGCGATATAACCAGAATATTACATTCTAGAATAGTTTATCTTTGTAACAACAATCCACTTTTTCTTGTAACTTCTTGTACTATGTCTACATTCAGTGATTGTACTTATAATCTGTAAGAACTAGACATGTACTATAATACTCGTAATATTTCCAATGATTAATAAAATGAGTATTCCATGTACTTCACTGAAAAAGATCCCTGAAAAAAGTAATAGCGACACAAGTCTATGAGTTCCAGTGTTACTTTTCACATTCACTGACAATCTGTAAGTCAGTGAATTAGCATTCAGTTTCAGTTTCCGTACTTCTAATTTTCTTAGATATAACTTAAGGAAAATTCTCAAGCTGAGACTGACTAACTGAAAAAGATCCCAAAATAGTAAAAAGGGACATGTACTTTATGTAACTTTTCCTTACTATGATTCGATAAGACAACTTTCTTTATGTTGCCTTGTTATCATCAAATAGGGGGAGATTGTTGATCCTCTCACTCAGTGATTAGATGATAATCCATTTTCACTTATATGTTGTATTTATGTTTCTGTCTTTTCAGTTCCAGCGATAATCACCGAGTCTGTTCAGTGATCACTGAAGAACTTGTATTGTAAATCAATCAGAGACAACGATACTTCAAGAAGACAACACTCACACCAAAGAACCTTCAGCATATGTCGAAGACCGAAACTGAAGATTAGAGACTAGTGAGTACGTGATCTGAAGCGGTACTCAGTGATTACAAGCCTGTCTACATATGTGTGAAGACTGCTCAAGCCTCAACGAATGCTGAAGAGACCTTCAGGTTTTTCCAGCATTCAGCGATCAAAGGAAGCTTGCTTAGCACGACTGTTGTTGTCTTGTCCTTATGCACACAAAGGACAAACCCATACCCTTATGAAAGTTGGTACGGTACGGAGCCGACTAGTCGACTTTATTATCCACCAACTTTAGGTAAGGATGTCTGCTTATGAATAGTGCTTTTTGTACTATTCACTATAGCAAAGCACAAGCCTTCCTCTTAAAGCTTGACATGCACTCTAACCCTACCATATTGCATTAAATGAACATTTAATGCACTGGGTATAAATATAAGTGTTTCTTCTCCATGCAGAGTGCGCGCAACTCACCCTCTAAACCTAATTCTTACTTCAAGCGTTTTCTAGCTTAAGTAAAGGATCTTCTTTTTACAACATTTCTTTTCTTGTATTGCTATGAACTCGTGTGTAACCAAAGATTGTTTAGATATGTTTTTATTACCTTATCTTTCCGCAAACAATCTTGTCAAATCTGTTTGATCTTCTTTATCAATATATATTTTAAATTTGAAATATTGTGTTTGTATTCATCCCCCCCCCCTTCTACAAACTATTTTACTATTCTTGTAGACCCTCAAGGGACCAACAGAATTAAAGCTTCTGATGACAAAGCGACAAAACGTGAAAGGATGAGTCTGAGAGAAAGGTTTCTTCTGACAAGTGCTCTAGAACTTCTTGATGAAAAATTGCAATATCGGATTGCCTGAAGAAGGTGAGAGACGAAGTTGGGCTTTCGATAATCAAAATTCACAATGTCTCGAGCTTGAATCCAAAGGAGGAGAATGTTAGGTTCAATGTTTTGCTCAAAAGTTATATTCAAGCTTGTTTCTCCATTTATAATTATTTTAGTCTTTAATGCTTTCGTAGTATAAATAGGTAGATCCTTTGTAATTTTAGAGCTAATTGTCATTAGTTATTAATCATTGTAATCTTTGAAAAGACTAATACACAAATCATTTGGTGAAGATTCTCTATAATTTCAATCATATTTTTATAGAGATTTATCTAATTTGAAGATTATTGGGACTATCACTTTGTTCCTACTGATTACCAACTCGCTGACCTTTTCACCAAGCCTCTTGATGAGACAAGATTTGACATCTTGATAAGTGAACTAGGAATGCTAAATGCTGAAGAACAATTTTCTTCAGCTATACGCATCTATCAGTAAGTGAAATGATTTAGTGCTCTATCTCTATCACTGAACTCTTGAGTAAATGTATCTATTCTCTCTAAGGTATGTATACTCGTTCTTCTTCTTTAAAACTTAAAACTATCATTGAAAGTTTCTTTTTTCAGTGATCAAAACGTTTTAAAAGTTTGTTTCAGTGATTCTTTTTTATCACTAAACATTTTATTTAAGTATATCTCTTTTATACCTATCTTTTCTTAAAATTAAAATGATCACTGAACCTTTCTACCTTCAGTGATTCAAATGTTTTTAAAAGATAGTTTCAGTGATTATCTTATCACTGACACTTTTATGGAAATATATATTCTTCTAAGATATTTTTCTTTCTTAAAACAAAACCATCACTTAAGCTTTTCTTCTTCAATGATATAATCTTTCAAAAGGTTATTATTCTGTGAAGTCCAAAAATCATACAAACATGATAAGATCTTCAAGAATTAAGATGAACAGAATAGTAGAGAGAAGATTATCACAGATTGATTTGATTGAGAGAGAGAATATTACAGCTGAAATCTTGATTACAATCTGCTAATCATTTGGTAATGACAATTACAAGGAAAATACAATTTATACTAGGAAATAGTAAAGCTACACTATTACAATGTAAAACTACACTAAGGAGAAACTTGAATACAACTTTAAAGCGCTTACTTAAACCCAACATTCTCCCCCTTTGGATTCAAGTTTGGACTCTTGTAAATTTCGTCTTTCGAAGTCCAAGAACTTTCTCTAGTCTTCTCAGAGCGTTCCTGTATTGGATTTTATCCACGAGCAAATTTATCGCGTTGACCAACAAATATCTTTCCTTGGAACTCATCCTTTCTGATTCAGCAGCTCTGTCATTGTTTACCCTTATCAAGTCAAGTGCCCTTCTCACTAATCTTATCGTACCATCAGAATATTTATTCAGCTCACTAAATCTCATGAAATTCTTTACTTGAAGTTGAGCAAAGTAGATGACCCCGAACTCTGGCTTTTCAAGAATCATATAGACAGGATTAGCATCAATATCTTCTAATTCTTGATTTGGTCTTTTCAGATTGATGATCCGTTGATTATCTTCAAGGCCCAATTGAACATCAATGATCATCGCTAGCTTAACATGACAATGCATAAATCTCTTGATAGCCTCAAGAGCAATCAGTTCTCCTTCCTTTCTGTTTGTCATGTTTCTGAGTTCAAAGTACATGTATTCAAGATCATCCAAATATAAGTTTGAAAAATCTGCTTCGCTGAACCTCCAAATCTGACCATCCTGCCTAGTGACTATAAATACAGGATACTAGATTCTTAAAAGCTTCTGAGCATCAATTTGTTTAATCGTTACAATCTGGTGCTTGGTACGCACTTCACTTATTGGTAGGCACTTGGCTTTCAAAAGATGTCTGTATTAACTGCGGTAGTCTTTTTTCTGCTTATGAATACCAAGAACTTTGTCACCGCTCAGACTTTTCTATGATGGATGAAGATTCCAAAGTAGACATCTTCTAGGTATGGCTCTTGGATTCTTGCACGATCATATCCAAGAAAATTTGCTCTRATATGGAATGGCACATAATCTCTAGTGAAGATTTCGGTAGGATCAACTTGTTCTTTTTGAGCAGGGATGTCTGACATATCAGGTAAAGGTGCGGTGGAAGATTCTGGAGCAGTTTGACGGTCACTTTGAACAGGAAAAACTGGATCTTCATCATCTATATCAGCTTCAAAATCAAAATAGATCCCAGTCGACTCGTCAATATTGTCAATGTCTT
>NW_020203040.1:14532-16866 GCF_001531365.2 Cynara cardunculus var. scolymus | reverse complement strand
TTTAGATCTTGGTTATTGGATGTGATTAACTTACTAACTTTAGAGAAGCTAGCAGTAACCACATCTTGAAAAGCCAAAAACTCTGAGGCTCTAACAAAAGGGTTAACATCTAATTGTTGACGTAAGAGGCCGACCAAATCTGCATCTTCAGCATCTGGATTTTGAGATGCCATCAATTTTTTATATAGTAACGATTTCAGTTCATTCACCGATTGATCTGGTACTAACGGTTCAGGTACATGTGGTGGTGATGGCACAGATGGTGGCTCTTCTTCTACAACTTCTTTCCCCTTCAAAAGTCTTTTAAGACTGGCCATTTGAGTATCCAAATTATCTTGAACAGCCTTTAGGGCACCGTCCAGGTATTTCCTTGACACGAAGTCGGGTAAACTCACTCCTAGTTCACTTAGAATACCAGTTGTAACAACAGTTGAATAAACTGTTGTGCCTACGTTCAATGTTGGCGTAATGTTAGCATTGGTAGGACTTCCAACCTGTCCTTGTGGAATGTCAAAAGACACCACTCTGGTCGTTCCAGCAAGTTCAGTAAGAACTGCACTTAGAGCAACAGATGCTCCTGACTCATGTGTACCTAAGTGTATCGACTCTAGACTCGAGGTGCACATAATCGAAGTCGTAGGCTGGGGCAACGGCCTACTTATTTCAATAACTACATTCTCCAATTGAGAAGTAGTTAGCATATAAGCTCGATCCCCTTGTGAAATTGAAATAATTGGTTGTTGAGGACCAATTGAGCGGATGGGTTGGGTGTGCATTTGCATAGCTGGGCTAGCTATGTCTTGTTCAATACTAACATTTAACGAATGAATGTCAGTAGCRGATGTGGTTGCCCGGCTAAGTGTTTCAGCTTGGAAAGAAGCTTGATCTTCTTTTTCTGCTTCACTCTCACCCTCTCCATATTCTTTTTCTTCCCTTTCTCTCAACCTCTCTTCATTTTCAACAAAAACACCCTCATCTCCATCTTCAAAAGGTAGATCTTGAAGTATACGATCGTAATCATCACATTCTTCAACGTTGAATGACAAAGAATGCAAACTTGGACAAGATTGTTGTGCTGAATATTCTGGAAATATGTCATCAATGTCATTAACAAGAGTTCCAATCGGAATATTCTGAGCAGGAATATATTGATCACGATCATCTACTCCATCATCATCATCATCATCTTGATCATCACTATAATCTGCCTCATTATCAAATTTAGTAGCTTCCGAACTTGAGGAAGTTGAGGAAGTACTGACAGTTGGAGTACTTTGCTGATCAGACGCTCCCCCCGCCTGTTCACCCCTCTCAAATTCTTTTTCTCTCAACTCACTTCCCTGTTTAGGTAACCCCTGTTCCTGAACACATTCTTCTATTTCTAACACCTCTCTCACATCTGAGACATGGGGTGATCCGTGGTAAGTTCAACCGGTTCTGGTTGAGCTATTGGATCTATCACTCGCCTATAATCTATTACGCACTGAGCGGTCTGATCAGCTAAGGCGATAAGTTCTGGTGGAATAGCCATTATGGAATCCAAGTTTTCAACTTCTGTGTGCTGCCTTATTCTGGTCATGAAAAATGTAGGCCCTTTTTCAGCATTTGACCTGGCTGGAATATCTTCATTTGCATTCATCATGGCCTTGATAAACAATTACAAAAATCTCTGAAAAGGCACGAATTTTCTTGCTTTGGACGGAAATCGTTTTGCATTAACCAGCTCTACCAGTTTATTCCATATGACTAACGCATAGTCATAGTTTCTTGAAAAGACAATTCCATGAAAGAACTTTAGAAACGTACTGTTGCAAGTGTCTATGCCCGCGGTCTTCGATGTCAAGCATCTATTTAGAATTGAGAATAGCAGATTCCATATGGAAGGTAGAAATCGTCTTTTGAACTGAGTAGGATTAGTCAACTCTGCAGAGTATCCTAATCTTTTAATATCTAAGCACAACTGTTCATCAGACACGAAGTCTTCGAAACCAGTAGATCCAGGACTAGGCAGACGAAGAATTCTTCTTAATCTTTTCAATGTCAGGCGACTGACATATTCGACTACTTCTCCTTGAAAATAGATATTGTCTCCGTCCTTTTCTAGAGTAAGCGTTCCCCAAAATTGTTGTAGATACACCATCGGAACAGGTGTATTGGCAGATAAAGAATAAGCTATTGGGTAGCCTTTTAGAATTTCGGGTATAATTGTATATTCGGCTGGCATCACAAAAGAGAAAGTATGGTTGTTTGGCTTAATGTGAAGATATTTTATTGAAGGAAAAAGGGTTTCTGAAGGAATAGGTTGATTGGGCGGGTGAATGGGAATATTATCAG
>NW_020203040.1:12161-13652 GCF_001531365.2 Cynara cardunculus var. scolymus | reverse complement strand
AACCAGAGAGTTAAGCGGAGACGACGATGAATAGTAAATGTAGATAAAAAGTAAAAAGTAAAAATGAGTCGACTATTTATAGTCAAAGTCAAAAACCGTTTAGAATCTTAAATCGCTCAAAGCTTATCCGGATTAGAATAAATCGGTCAAGAGGTGTCCGATTTATGAATTGAGAAATATCTAAGTATTAATCCGGACAATAAATCGCTCAAGGCATGTACGATTTAGAAGAACACCGGTCAAGACTTGTCCGGTTTAAGGATAAATCGCTCAATGAAGAAAGATAAATCGCTCAATGAAGAAAGATAAATCGCTCAAGTTAGGAATTAAACCGCTCAAGAATTGAACGATTTAAAGACTTGAAAAAAATTACGCAACAAACGATTTAAGGAATACGGACAAATGAACTCATCGATTTAGTAATCCGCTCAATCCCTTGCAAAGTGTATATAATCTTATCCGGATAAGAGTTTATCATATAGCCTTTTGTCCGGATGTGTAAATCGGACAATAAATCGCTCAAGTGTTGTTCGGAATCTCAATAAATCGGACAAGAAATGTCCGGATTAGACTAAATCGGCCAAACACTTATATTTCAAAACTCAGTTATCTTTCAAAAATTAGATAATACTTAAAATACCTGTAAGAAAAATATAAACAGTTAGTTCAAAACAGATAAAATTCACTCCCCCTCAAATATATGATCAGATAAAAGAAAACATATTCCCCCTCATATATAGATTCCCACAATCAAGAAATTTAAAATCAGATAGAAAAAATTGAAATACTAACTTGTATTTAAAAAATACAGATATTTGACTAATTGAATTTGAATTAAATACAATTGAATAAGTTGAACTGTTTTTAATAAAAAAATCAAATCTTCAAATTTAACATACCTAACTTAGATACAAGAAAGCTAAAGCGTTTTTCGTCTAGAGCTTTCGTAAATAAGTCAGCTAATTGAAATTATGTATTTACAAAATACAGTTCAATGGTTCCTTTTTCTATATTATCTTTAATAAAATGATACCGGATATCTATATGCTTGGTTTTAGTATGTTGAACAGGATTACATGAAATAGCAATAACACTTTTGGAATCACAGTAAATAGGAATTTTATTAAAATAAAACCCGTATTTTCTGAGTTGTGTCTGCATCCATAGCACTTGAAAACAGCACCTTGCAGCAGCTACATATTCTGCTTCAGTAGTGGAAATGGAAACGCATTTATGTTTCTTTGATGCCCAACTGACTAGCTTGTCTCCCAAAAATTGTAGATGTCCTGTTGTACTTTTCCTATCCAACATACAGCCTGCATAGTCTGCATCTGAATAATCTGTCAGTTCAAAACCAGTACCCTTGGGATACCAGAGTCCAAGATTAGCAGTCCCTTTAAGATAATGGAAAATGCGCTTAACGACACTTAGATGGGACTCCTTTGGACTAGACTAATATCTGGCACAAAGATGTGTTGAAAACATTATATC
>NW_020203040.1:6851-11216 GCF_001531365.2 Cynara cardunculus var. scolymus | reverse complement strand
AATACCCATTTAGTACCGATAATCGTCTTATTGTTAGGACGAGGTACCAATCTCCAGACTTTGAGTGCTTCGAACTGGTTCAGCTCTTCTTGCATTGCTAATATCCAATCCGGATCAGTTAAGGCTTCAGAAACCTTAGTCGGCTCAATTTTACTCAAGAATGTGGAATACAAACACTCATTAGCAGTCGTGGACCGTGTACGAATAGGTGCTGATGGATCACCAATTACTTGATGTATTGGATGATCTCGGGTCCACTTCTTGCTATAAGGTAAAGGAGTATAAGAACATTGATCTGAATTTTGATCAATATAAGAACTTGGGGAGTTTATAGGAGCATGTTCAGGTGAAGGTTCAATATTAGGAACTAGGATAGGTTGAATATCTGATTGAGGTGGATTACTATCAACTAGTTCAACCAACACCTCTTGCATTAGAAGTTTCACCCTCTTCACACTGAACGGGATTGTTCGGATTCTCTATTTCTATTTCTTCATCGACTTCTTCTGCTTCCTCTTCTGTTTCAGTTACAAGCACATTAGGAGATGGACCAATAACTGTTGTTCAGTTGAATTTTTACTGATCAAAATAATAGACTGATTAGGCTTATTATCAAAATATTCTTCATAAAAGTGTTCAAATAAGAAATCTAAATCAGCTTTATCAGAGTTAGAAGTCTCAGGTTGATCAGCTTTTCGCGTAGTGTTAATTATAAGACCGGGTCCTGAACTTACTTGTTTAGAAGCCACATCAATGACTTCATCAAAAGATACATTCACACTTTCATTGATGATTTTGGTCCTTTTGTTGTAGACCCTGTATGCAGCGGATGTTTTCGAGTATCCAACAAAAACTACTTCATCAGCTTTAGCAGCGAACTTCCCTCTGTCCTCTTTGTCATTTAAAATGAAGCATCTACATCCAAAAACTCGAAAGAAATTGATGTTAGGTATTCTTTTATTTATTATTTCATACGGAGTTTTACCAAACCTTTTGTTTACAAGTGAGCGGTTTTGGGCAAAACAAGCAGTCGCTACTACTTCAGCCCATAAGAATAAAGGAAGACTTGAACAAGTAAGTAATGCCCATGCTGCTTCCACCAACGTTATGTTCTTTCGTTCAACAACACCATTCTGTTGTGGTGTCCAGGCAGCCGAAAATGTATGAGAAATACCAATAGATTCGAGATATGAACCGGGTGTGTTGTTCTTGAATTCAGTTCTGTTGTCTGTTCTGATTTTCTGAACTTGAAGTTGTAGATTATTTTGAACTATCTTCAAGAAGGAAATAATTGTCTTGGCTGCTTCATCCTTTGAYCGCAGAAAATGAACCCAKGTATATCTGGAATAGTCATCGACTATGACCAGCACATACTTTTTACCATTGATGCTTTGAATTCTCATAGGACCGCAGAGATCCATATGAAGAAGATGTAGAGGACGTTCGGTATTGAACTCTGTCTTTAGCTTATGAGAAGCTTTCTTCAGTTTACTCATTTCACATGCACCGCATACATGATCTTTATGAAACTTCAGTTYTGGGATTCCTTTGACCAAGTTGTCACAAACCAACTTGTTTARATTCTTGAAATTCAGATGTGAAAGACGTCGATGCCATAACAGATTTTCTTTHAAGGAGGCCTTGGAAATCAAGCAGACATCAGTATCCACTTGTGTATTTGATAGGTCAATCGTGTAGAGATTTGATCTTCTGADTCCAGCTAAGAGCTCCTTACCATCAGTAGTTYGGATGCTGCATTGGTTAGCTTTAAAACAGACTTCTAGATTTTTATCAYAGAATTGACCTATGCTAAACAAATTATGTCCAAGTCCTTCGACAAACTACACTTTCTTAATTGTTAAATTCCCAGAAATTACATCACCATATCCAAGGATAGGCGTGTACTGATTGTTTCCAAACCTTACCGTACCTCCAAAAGATTCAACAAAGTTTGATAGTAACTCTTTTCTACCAGTCATGTGCTTAGAACATCCGGAGTCTAAGAACCACACATGCCGGTTAACCTGCAAAAATGAATCAATTGGGTTTTGGTACCCATTTTAGTTTAGGACCTTTAAGCTCAGATTTCATTGGCGGTATGCTATACGTACCAAACCAACGTTCTTCAAACATCAAACTTTTAGATACAGAAGATATCATATAATGCATGAAGTGGTATGGTCTAAAAGAAATAAAAGACTTAAGTAATTCATTTACTCTACTCRGAGAACAACTATTTTTACTATTTCCAATATCAAATAATTCATCAACTGAATATCTTGTTACAGAACTATTCAATGTCGAACCATTTAATACAKATTTAGTAAAATTATTCTTCTTCAGTTGAGTAGATGATTTGTCTTCTTCTTTTACTCTCCAATATGTCTTAAACTTCAACGCATTATCTGAAAAAGGAAAAAGAAAATTATCAGRTTTACTTGAATGTCGAACTTTCTTTTTCTTATTAAGCTTCTTCTGTTTCCTTGAATTCTTTTTGGTTTTACTCTTTTTTCATTCTCGGAAACAGGTTTTTGATTAAAATTCTTTTGAAACATTGAAGCTAAATCAGAATCCTCAGTCATATTGTTTTTAACAATGAAATTTTCATGACTGGGTAAATTAYTTGTAAAATCAAACTTATCAACTTCATCATCTAAGYAAACATCTDAATTTAAGATATTAGAAAAATTAATTTCTTCATTAAAAGCATTTATTTTATTCTGAGTCATTAGCTTCACTCAAAGATTTTTCACACGAAAAATACTCAGACTCAACATGTTCCACTTTTCTAATAGAATTTTGTAAATTTACAATTTTATCTAAAAATTCTTGTTTTTGCTTGTTAAATGAAAGTCTTTCTTCAGTTAAAGTCTTTTCCAACTGAACCACTTGTTTTTCTAAAATAAGAGTAGGAGTGTAAGGTTTTGGTTCAACTGGTTTTGCTTCAAGCTCTGCCTTTGAATAACTATGGAAAAAATCTGTTGAAACTGCAGAGTCTTGATTCTTGTAACTTTCATTTAAATTTGAATAATTAAACGGAACTTGCATCTTGTCTTTTCTTTGACGATTATGATCTTCTTGTTGTTCGACCTCGTCAGAAGATTTTGTAAATTTTACTGAATACTCGGGACCACAAAAAATTTATTCAGAATTATATAAGGTCGGAGCATAACGAAAAGTTTTTTTCTAAAAATTTAGGATTTTCATACCCCAGCCCTTCCCGAGGGTTAAAATATCTAGTTTCAGATGGTTTGTTTAGAAAAATGGTTTGATCGGTTTGTCCTCTTTTGTATAAAATTTCTTCTTTAGCCTTCAGAGTTTTATTTAATTGAATTATTTGTAGATCAAGCTTACTTATTTTAACAACCTGTTCTTCATTAACTAATGCTAATGATTTATATTTTTCCTTTAATTCAGATAATTCGGCTTTTAAGACATTGGATTTTTTATCAAATAATTTGGACTCAGATTGCAAAGACTTAGCCCAATTCAAGTTTCAAGCATTTTCAATATATAATTTGGTATATTTTTCTTTTTGCGTGTTTAATTGATCTTCAAAATTATTTGAACGCAATTTTTCTAATTTTAATTCTTGCTGGAAAGTTTGAATTTTGAGCATCTTTTGCATCTATTTAATGCATGATTGATGTAATACCTCATCATTCATATGTTCTTCTTCTTCACCTGACAAATCTTTATCTGTTTTAGCCATCAAGCACACATGTACAACAACTTTAGTTTCTTTTTCTTCATCAGTCAGATTCAACCAGTGTTCATCCTCAGCCATAAGTGCTTTGCCGGCATCTCTTTGTTTGGACAGAAGAAATTTATTCTTGTAGTATTCGGTATCTCGATTTACCGGCTTCCTACAATTTACAGCAAAGTGGCCTAGCTTACTACAGTTATAACACTTTGTGTTCTCATCAGCTGTACCTTTGATAATATCCTTCTTCTTTTCTTCCGGCTTTTTCTCATATTTCTTCTCGAACCTCTTTTCTTCATATTTCTTCTTCTCGCCAAACTTGTCTTTGTATTCATATTTTGAGCCTGACGATAATCTCTGGTTGTTCGAGTGTAGCCTTTTTGAGTACTTCTTCTGGAATGCTTTAGTCAGCATTGCCATTGCCTGTTTGATCTCTGACATTTCAAAATCTGAATCTGAGCTGTTACTGTCTTCTTTTTCAGACTCACTTGACTGGYTAACTTCTTTTACTTGCTTTCCAGATCTGCTTTTTGATTTCTTTTCCTTTCTCTCATATACAAGAGCCAAAGGATCTGCAACTTCTTTTTCTTTCTTCTTTGCATTTTGGATTTCCAAAACATCTTTCTCATTTTGTTTCAGAGTTTCATAAATTTCATGAAAAT
>NW_020203040.1:0-6596 GCF_001531365.2 Cynara cardunculus var. scolymus | reverse complement strand
TCATTAAGCAGTCTGGCAAGCCTATTGTAGACATCATCAAGACTTTCTCCTTCTTTAGCCTTGAACTCTTCATAAGCTGAAATACAGTTAGTAATTTTCAGCTGAGTTCCCACTTTCGAACCCATCATCATCTTTTCAATTTGAATCCACATGCTGTGACCTGATGATTTATGACTGTCAATACTGGTGTAAATATCATTAGTCAGTGCTTGCATCATATAAGACTTGCAAAGCACATCAGCATGTGCTCTCTCTTTTTCTTCAAATGAATATTGATGCTTTTGTTTGAGAACTCTCTGTGCAGGTATGCCTTCTACTACATCAGCATCTATCTCTAGAAAGAATTCAGCAGGACCTTCCATTAAAGATTTCATAATCAGATCTCCTTCTTTCATTCTCTCAACGAAGTTCAAAAATCTGTCTCTCCACTGATTATAATCACCATGAAATAGAACAGGTGGCTTGGTGTCAGTATCAATAGCCATTGCTTCTCGTGAACTCTTCGTATCAATTTGTATGAAATAGGATCAATTGCAGTTCAAAGTTTGAATTAAAGGATCAATTTACAAAAATATATCTGATAATCTCTAAACAAAACTTTGCACACATTCAACACTTAGAACAATTTAGGCACAAAAGCTTATCCGGATTGAATGTCTGGACAACAAAGACTATTTAACAAGTTATCCGGATTAGAAGTCCGGACAACAAGCAATCTTAAATCGCACAAAACACTTAACCAGATTTAACCAATTATGCAAAAATTCAGACGGATTAAGCAAAATGTAATACGGATAAGGAACAAAAATCAATTTGAATTAAAATTCTCAAATCGGATGTTTTCAACACTTAGTCAAAATTCCAAAATGAAAATCGGACGTAAAAAGTCAAAAAGTCAACAAGTCAAGGTCAACTAAGTCAACAAGTCAAAGTACGTATAAGTCCTTCTAAAACAAATCGATCAAAAGTCAAAGAATTAAATCGATCAAATAGTCAAAATCCGTTCAATCACCAAAGAATGTACGATCAAAATTATAAATCGCTCAAGTAGACAAATGCACTAAGTACAAGTCTTACCAAGCGGATTCTTTAAATCGCTTACCAAATCGCACAACTCTTAAACGACTTACCAGTCGGATTATGTAAATCGCCCACTAATCCGTTCAAGTTACCAATGACTTACCAGCCGAATTGTTTAAATCGCTCAATGATCCGTTCAAGTTATCAACGGTTTACCAGACGGATTGGCTAAATCGCTTGATTATCCGCACAAGTGTTGTCCGGATAAACCTATATCAAACACTTCAAAATCCACACGGATGTTAAATCGCACAAGAATCAAGCGGATAACACCCTAAATCGCACAAGTCTTAAGCGGACTAATATTCAACCAAAAATACAAAATTTCACAATTTTTACCAAATTTTTGGATCAAAACATGAAAAAATATGACTTTTGAAGAATATTTTCCAGAATACGAAAACTCAAGTTTCGACTAAAACTGGTTTAAAACTTGCTTAAAATAAAAAATAGTGTGAATCAAGATTGTTCGAAATACAGAAACGAATCTAGCGATGTAAATCTTTTCAAATAACACTAAAAAAATAACCAATTTAGGCTCAAAAACCAAATCTGGACGAAGAACACTCAAGAACAGTGGTGAACATCATAGACCCAGATCGATGAATCTTCAGAAATTCGTGAAAAAATGTGCAAAAATTATTTAATCCTCTAATCGAAACTGCTGCAGTCTGCTCTGATACCAATTGTGAAGTCCAAAAATCATACAAACATGATAAGATCTTCAAGAATTAAGATGAATAGAATAGTAGAGAGAAGATTATCAAAGATTGATTTGATTGAGAGAGAGAATATTACAGCTGAAATCTTGATTACAATCTGCTAATCACTTGGTAATACTAGGAAATAGTAAAGCTACACTATTACAATGTAGAACTACACTAAGGAGAAACTTGAATACAACTTTAAAGCTCTTACTTAAACCCAACATATTCATTGATTCTTTTATCACTGAATGTGACTCTTTGAATTTCTTAAAACCTTTTCGTTTTAAAAGAAATAGTTAATGAACCGTGTTTATGACGACATTTTTTGTTACCAATACGAGTCGCTTTGAGACGCACGTAAAAGGTCTGACACAAGTGACCTCTAACAACTTCCATCCAATCATGGATGAGAACGTGCCATATTTTTCATCATGGCGCTTCCTCAACAGACGTAGTTTCCTCCGTCCTATTTATTTTCTCTCTCCTCCTACCTGTAAATATGAGATCTCTTCCCTCATATTTCCTTTATGCTTACAAAAATCTTTGACGAACCTCTACCAAAAAGACTTTGCAAGAAAGATCTCCCTAAGAACGCTCGAATCCTTCGACCTTTTTACCTAACAACTATAAGGTCGATATTTATTCTTTAACTTTAAAATCTTCTTCCTCTTCTAATGAAATTGTTGTTTGATCTTTTAAGAACCTTGTTCTCTTAAAACACAAATAGAAAAATTAATAACACATTATTATTCTGGGTTATAATCTAAAGTTTTAAAAACACTGTTCTTCTTGAAAAACCCTAATATCCTCTTTGTGGATTTTTCAAAAGAAGTTTTATTGTTCTATAACATAAAAATATCACATTCTAATCTTGGAGTACTAAATATATACTATTATTTCTTATTTCTTAAACTATAACAGACAATGGCTGCCAAAAACGTGAACTTCTTCGTTGAAGACATTTCTTTCAAGGCCAACAACCACATTGCCTTGTTGGACTTTCCTACCAACAAGACCATTTACGAGGATGCTGCTGCTTTCCTCAAGATGTCCCCTATCACCTTTGCTCTCACCCACGAACCTGTCATGGTGAGGGAGGTCCTTCAGCAATTCTAGATAGCTGCTGAAGTGGTGCAGGACATGGACCAAAATGGTCAGCAGGTAGAGAAAATCTCCTTCACGTTCAACAAGATAACCGTGAGTTTTGGCGTGAACACTCTCAGGCACGCTCTTTGTTTTTTGAAGGGTCCTTTCGCTAGCGACCTTTTGACTAAAGACATCATCGCATGCCTCGATGATATTGGCTACTCATGGCCAATGAAGAAAAACTCCAGCGAGCCCCTCAAATCATTGTCAAAGATAGAAAAGAACTGCATGTCAGCGGTGTGGCAGTTTCTCTTTTCTCACTTCATCCAGAGTATGGGTGGAAAGACGGGCGGTCAGGATCAGGCATCCAGGGTCGCTCTCACTATCAGCGTATTCATCATCCTCCGTCGACCCATCAACTTTGCTACAATGATCTTCGATGATTTGGCACTGAAGCTGAACAAGCGCTAGAGGGAGAAGGTCGTTTCCTACACTCGTTTTCTGTCAATGGTTTTTGCCAAGATCTTTGGGGGAAAATACACTGAGGAAGGTAACCTTCTTGTCTGCAAGCTTGGATCCAGGATTCCGGATCACAAGCTAAGGGATGGAGATGTTGCACTTTCTACTGTAGTGCAATATTCTTCAATTCCTTCTTCTTTTTCTCCCTCCATGGTGATCAAGACAAAGGAAACCCCCCGGTCTAAACCAACCACCACAACCCTCTCTTCCAAATGCCCATCTTAACCAACTCTTGGTTCTCCTTCGAGGACCAAGAAGGCCAAAAAAAGGACAACCACGTCTCTTGTTGTGACCTCTCAAAGGGTCTCAACTATTGAAACAAGCCTTACCCCTAAGGCAATTTCAGTCAGCCTTCCCAGCTCTTCAATGATATCTGAAATCACTGTCGTACCCGTGGCTCCTTACCCAACAGCCTTAGTGACCCAAATCACTCAAGGTGAGAATATCAGCATCGCCACTCCTAAACACCCACTACCTTCAGTATCTGCCATCTTCTCATCCCCTTCATCTTTGGTCTCTACACGTGTCTATAATTCATCAGCGACTGTCCTCCCTGATGATGAGACACCCACCACTAGACCTGAGGTTGCTCCTCTCGAGGCACCTCAGCATACCAGTGCTTTTCCTCGCGAATGCACCATGGAGTGCACCAGTATTAATCCCTTAGATAACACTGAAGACCCCTCAAGTCCTTCTGAGGAACCAGCCATGGAAGAAGCATACGACATGGCTGAGGATGTAAAGCTGCTCCTCCCTGCTGTCGAGACTGTCTTCATCAAAATGTATGATCTATAAAGACATTCTCGAAGGGACAAAGTAGTTGCTGACCTGTTAGCCATCAGGGCTGAAGTTCAAGAGGTCAAAGGCCATCTCTCCAACATGCAAGTGGCAGTTCAAGCCAATGTTGAGGCAATCGCTGCTTTAACAAGCAAGGTCGATGAAGCAAACTCCCATCTAGCTCAGCATACGAAGCTGATGCAACATAATTTGGTTGCTTTTCAACAGCCAGTTCCAGCACCTGAACCCTCGTTCACCGCTGATGACCGTGTTCGACTAGATGAAGCGTGTGAGGCTATAGTTATCTTAGCCCGTGCTATGATGCGCCTTGAAGAAATAATGGCATTCAAAATTGTTGGATCGATTAACTCTATTTCTTGATATTAATTACTTACTTGGATGATCTGTTTGACGGAGATAATGCAGCGGAAAAGATATGTATCAACCAAAGTAGAAATCAATAAGARCACAGTAATGAAGATTGATGAACACAAGAGAGAGCTTCAAGATGATTTTCAATTGATGAAAATGTTAACAAATACAATACGGAAGCTTACTGAAATACAAGGGCCTACGCTGCTATTTATACAAGCAAATAACCGTTTTCTGACATGACCTAAAGCAAATTAATCTAAGCCATTAGATCATAAACAGGTTACAGACAGGAACACGTGATAAGCACGAGCRGCTAGAGAACCTAAGTAAAACAGCTTAAAGAAGATCTATACAGAAGACATGCTACAAAACCTCTGTGAGACACGACAGAGGTTCTGTCACTTGAGACTTGAACGCTTGAGCATCTTCTGCTGTTGGTCCTCTGTGGTCTTCTGTGACAGATCATCTTCTGTCAAAACTCGTAGTTTACTTTTTCTATACTTTTACATTTAAGGAAATGAGAGCTAACAATCTCCCCCTAAGTATGAAAAGGTAGAAAATTGAAATTTAAGAGCAAGTGATTGACTTGATTGAAATGAAATTACAAGAAGTGATTAAACATCATCCTCTGAAAGAATTACAAGGAAAAGAATTACAAAGCTTAAATGACAAAATTTAGAAGCTTAGGCCGGAATCTGGAACAGAAGAATCATACTTCAGACTCTGGGAAGTCTTCTACTGCGTACATGAAATCGGACTTGACAGTTCTGTAGACGTTGAAGATGAATTCTCTGAAGTTAATTTGAATTTTAATCGCGTCCAAGAGAGGAGACACTTCGCCAACCCTGTAATGTCCGTTATCCACCTCTGCCAATAAACACTTGAARATCCATTCCAGCGTCTCTGTTGCATACTTGTGAGCTTCYGTGGGATCAAAGAATCTTAGTATCTCATCCTTGTCCAAATACACAAACCCAAAGACGGGWTTGTGTAGAATGGTGCTTGGATAGTACTTAGATACCCAACTAGGCCTGCTGTAGGGAGGAGTAATCTTCAGATTCTTCTGTGCTAATCTCATAGCCAACTCAAAATCCTTCTGGCTGTAATACATCACTTGCGCACACATGACTTCAATCAGCCTTTTGAGGGATATTTGKTATGTTGACCTCCTCTCCATGTAGACGTTAAGGATCTTGTGCATGTAAATTACGTCAAACACGCAGAGGTTATGAAGATCTGCATCAGTGAACGTGTAAATGTTGTGGTCTTCTCTCCTTACTACGTACTGTGAGTAGAGCACTGTCTCCTTTAATAAAGTCCTTGGTAAGATTGACACCAAAGATGTGATCACGTGTTGCGAGAAGACCTGCTCACGAGGCCTTGTTAATCTAGAGAAGTGGAATTTGGCTGCGGGAGAGGGGATATCAGTGAGTTATGGATCGTAGGGTGGCTCTATGTCTGTCACATAGTACATCCAAATAAGTAATTCTTCTGGAGTAGTGACAGGTTCTGTGCGGATATTCATCGTTGGAATTTTGCTCATAGAATCGAGTATTTCAGAGACCCGTCCCCCTTCTGGCATTTTCTTTTCTTCTTCCTCTTCCAGAATCGGCCTCTGGGTTGATCCCTCTGCAAGGATGGGCTTAACGGTTCCTTGCAGGGCATCGAACGTACCCGTGGACGTTGTTTGGACTTGTGGGACTTGGACTTGTGGGAATACAGAAGATGTGGCCTCACCCTCTCTGTAGTGCATGGGAACCTTGCGTTTCTTTGCCAGAGCCTCTTCAAAGGACAACTTTAAAGCTTTTAAGGTCTCGGGGTCTTCACCAGCATGCTTTTCTTCATCGAAAGGCTCTGGAGTCACTGTACTTGATGAAGACCCTTTCTTTGAGGACTCTGCAGCTATGGCCTTGCCTTTGCCTGTAGGCTCTGCAGCCTTCTTATTTTCTCTGTCGGCGGCTTGAGGTTCCCCAATCTTTATTCCTTTGGCAGGAGCTCTGGTTGTCTTCTTTTTGAGCTTTGAAGCTGGGGCCTTCTTTTTCATCTCCTGCT
>NW_020203039.1:1584-24771 GCF_001531365.2 Cynara cardunculus var. scolymus | reverse complement strand
ATTAGAGCATTTGGTACTGTATAGGACATTTCGGATAACTTCGGACCGGAACCGGACTTTCTAAGCAACTACCGGAATTTCTTAAAATTTCTCAACTAAACTAATCTAACTAACTCCTAATCTATAAAATAACTTCAATAATACTAATATAATCGTAATAATAACTAACCTGGGATTTCGAATTTGACTGCTGTCACATAAGCCCTAAACCGGATAAGGCATGAGCGATGTATAAATAAACCGCTTGGTGAGTGTTGTCCAGATTAGACTTAAACCGGTCAAGAGTCAAGCAGTTTAGTCTTAAACCGGACAAGTGCTGAGCGATTTATGAATATTGAGTTTATGTTAAACATTTTGAACGGAGAAGTAGGAATACGACTAAGTGGTGACCGGTTTAGTTAAATCGAAGGTTATTGAATAGTGTTGTCCGGATTTGTTATCCGAACAAGGTTGTGTTTTGAGTCAAGTAATAAATCGGTCAAGTGTTGGAAGTGTTGTCCGGATTTGTTATCCGGACAAGGTTGATCGGATTAAGTATTATCTTGACAAATTATGATTCTTTTGGAATAATAATTTGGAATTTTGACAAAAAATTGAATTGAAACTAATAATAATTACATTGACTGCGGTCTATTCTATATGGAATTGTTTTATGTAACTTCTTAATGAGGAAATAAGGGAGGCATATCAAGGAGAGGTGTACCATGGGATAAGGGTGGCATATCAAGGAGAGGTGTACCATAGGATAAGGGTGACATATCAAGGAGAGGTGTGCATTTGGATATAAGGGTGGCATTTGTATGTGTGTAATATATAATATAACTCTTACTATCATATCCCTTAAGATTACTATGGTCTGGAACCTTTATTTCTTTGTGATTTAAAGATTTAGGATCAGGGTTCTTAATGGAAATCATAGTCTGATTGTTATAGAGAAGGGGATAACAGGTTTGGCCTGAAACTTTGAATAAACCTTGTTTGAATGGAAAAAGGTTTAAAAGTGGCATTACGTTATTTGAACCTGTCTGGATTTRATGTATTATTTTCAAGCAAAGATTATTGGCTTGAAAAGTGAAAGGTATTGACATTATACTCTTACTTGTTCATATATTTGTGATATATATGAAAAGTTGCTTTATTTAAAAGTTTTTGGTGATTTTCACCTGCAAAGACATAAATAGGGTAACTCACTGGACCTTTCGGTCTATCCCTCGTTTTGTGATTTTAAATATGTATTGCAGGAAGTGCTGAGGGTAAAGAGAAGAGAAAAATGTAGTAATTTCCCTATATGCTTACCTRCATGAAGATTTATTTACGGCATGTATAGTTTTGGTAGATGAACGTGGATTAGTACAAGAATTTGTATTTTRAATTTTTGGACCATGTATTTTATACTGGTAGATTCTTGTATTAAGGGACCAATGTGGGGTATAAACATGTATTTCTTATGTATGAAGTATATGTTACATGAGTTATGTGGAATGGGGCATTTCAGAAAGTGGTATCAAAGCCTGAGTTTAAGGGATTTAGGTATTCAACAGCATGCTACCTAGACTTAAACTGTTTTATGGCATGTTAAGGGTCCTGGACATATTTAGCTCCATTGGAAATAAATATGATGAGTGAAAAGAACAGTGTAAGGTAAATTTTAATTACATCTGGCCAGTGTAATTATGAACTTACAGGTACACATATGAACTTAAATACTTCATTATATTTAGTAATGTGAATACGTGATTATTAACACTAAAATCTGCAGATGTCTAGCCGAACTAGAAGATCTGAAAGAACGGCTTGTCCAGAGTACGAAGAGATGGAAGAATCACCTGTTAATCTTCCGACTGGCACATCCGAAATTAGAGGCCGGGGAAGACCAAGGGGACGAGGCAGAGGAAAAAGTCAGTATCAAGGAAGGGGTCGTACTGAAATTCATTCTGAACCTGAAGAATCCCATTCAGGGAATGTTCACAAAAGATCGGTGCCACACCCGGAATATGTAACCAGGGATATGTTGGAAGAAGAGATGGGAAAATTACGAGAAACTATGACTTCTACTATGGGAATACAAGCTAGAGTGGAAACAGAGAGAATAGAAGTTCATCCCTCAGTACCGGTTACTCATAACAAAGAGGGAGATATTAAAATGTTCTTGGCATGCAAGCCACCAACATTTTCTGGGGAAAGAGATCCAGTGAAAGCCATGTGTTGGATCAAGGAGATGGAATCTGTGTTCAACACCATCAGGTGTCCAGAAACAAATAAAGTTCGATTTGCTGTTTTAGTCCTGAAATCAAATGCTTTGTTCTGGTGGAAAGTTGAATCATCGGCCAGAACGGATGTTTTACAAACATTGTCTTGGATAGAATTTGTAGACCGATTCAAGAATCAGTTTTGTCCTAAAACTGCAGTGAGACAAATGAAAGAAGATTTCTTGAAGTTGGAACAGGGAAATGGAACGGTTCGGGAGTATACTGAAAAATTTATTGAATATTCTCGATTTTCCGAACACTACGTTTCAACAGAATCTAGGAAGATAGAAAGGTATATTTGGGGTTTGAAACCCTCAAACAGAGTGCTTGTTATTGCTATGAACCCCAATACCTTTTCATTGACGGTAAATGCAGATGAAGTGACAGAGCGAAATAAGAACTGGCAGTCAGAATGAAAAATTGTAGAGAAATGAAAGTGGGAGGGGCCTTCGTCAAATTTTCGAGGGCCCAAAACTGTGAGATTTGATAATAGAACTGATCAGAAGGTCGGTGAGAAAGTTTGCACACAATGCCAACGGTTCATCAGGGTGAGTGTAAGATAGACCCAAGGAAGTGTTATAAGTGTGGTGAAGCAAGCCATTTGTCTAGAAGTTGCCCAGCTAACCGAAGGTGTTTTAATTGCAATTCTCTGGATCATATTCGACCGAATTGTCCACTATTAAGAACTCCGCAGTTAACAATGGGGAGTAATGCGTCGGGTACTCGGAGAAGACCTACGGTAAACAAAGGAGGGCAAGGAGGGGCACAGGGACGGTCCTTCCAAATGACAAAGAACAAGGCAGAGACGTCACCAGATGTAGTAACAGGTACCTTTCTTCTGAATTCAATACATGCGAAGGTGTTATTTGACTCTAGTGCAAACTTTTCATTTGTATCACCATCATTTGCTCAAATTGCATGCTTGAATTCTATGCTACTTGATGATGAATTAGTAGTTGATACTGCTAATAGTCAAGAAACTGTTACTAGTATGTTCAATAATTGTATTATTGTTATTGAGGGTTGTGAACTACCGATTCGATTATTCCCTATGCTGATGAAGGAATTCGATGTGGTGGGGGGTATGGACTAGTTGGCAAAGTATCAAGCTAGTATTATTTGATATCAGAAAATGATCATAATTACTCTGCCAGATCAAGGAACCGTTGTTATTTATGGTGATCGTCAAAATCACCATACTAGTATTTTGACTGTGATGAAAGCTCAGAAAAATATTCGGAAGAAATGCCAGGGGTGTTTGGCATACTAATTGATGTGAAGAAAGAGAAAGGAAAACAAGAATTAATCCCGATTGTTAATGAATATCCAGAAGTCTTTTCAGAGGACTTGTCTGGATTACCACCCGATCGAGTTATTGAATTTCGAATTGTTCTCGTACTAGGGGCTGCACCAGTAGCAAAGGCACTGTACCGGTTAGCTCCATCTGAGTTGAAGAAATTGGTTGCACAGTTAAAAGATCTGACTGATAAGGGATTTATTAGACCCAGTATTTCACCTTCGGGTGCTCCGGTCTTATTTGTCAAGACGAAAGATGGGTCTATGCAAATGTGTATAGACTATCGTGAACTGAACAAATTGATAATCAAGAACAAATATCCTTTACCAAGGATTGATGATTTGTTCGATCAATTGGTGGGAGCAAGTTATTTCTCTTAGATTGATTTAAGATCACGGTATCGGCAGCTCAAAGTCATGGAAGAAGACATTGCTACAACAACATTCAGAACTAGGTACGGGCATCATGAATTCTTAGTTATGCCATTCGGCTTAACGAATGCTCCCGCAGCCTTTATGAATTTGATGAATAAGGTATGTAAGAAATATCTTGATAAATTCGTTATTGTATTTATTGATGATATACTTATATACTCTAAGACCAAAGAAGAACATGCAGAACATCTTCGTTTGATTCTAGAGTTATTGAAAAGAGAAAAGTTGTACGCAAAGTTATCCAAATGTGAGTTCTGGTTAAGAGAAGTACAATTTTTAGGTCATGTCATATCCGAAGCTGAGGTACTGGTGGATCCAGCTAAAATAGAGGCAGTTGCAAGATGGGAAGCTCCGAAAATCCTTCTGAAGTCCGAAGCTTTTTAGGACTGGCAGGTTATTACCGTAAGTTCATCCAGGACTTTTCCAAGATAGTCGTGCCATTGACTAAATTGACTCGGAAAAACATTACATTTCAGTGAGAAAGAGAGCAACCAGAGGCTTTTCAATTATTAAAAGATCATCTTTGCAGTGCCCTGGTGTTAACCTTACGAGATGGATCCGAAGACTTTGTAGTATACAGTGATGCTTCAAAGTTAGGGTTGGGATGTGTTTTGATACAGAAAGGAAAGGTAATTTCTTATGCGTCGAGGCAATTGAAATGTAACACCCCATACCACACATTGCATGTAACACATACTTCATACAGAAGAAATACATGTTTATACACCACTTAGGTCCCTTAGTACAAGAAATTACCATACAAAATACATGTCCCAAAAATTCAAAATACATTTCTTGTACTAATCATCGTTCATCAATCAAAACTATACATTATAAACAAATCTTCATGTAGATATGCATTTAGGAAAATATCACATTTTCCCTTTCCCCTTACTGTCCGTACCTCCTGCAATACATAATTAAAATCACAAAACGAGGGTTAGACCGAAAGGTCTAGTGAATCATCCTATTTATGATATTTCAGGGTGAAAATCACCAAAAACTTTGTACAAAATTACCTTTTCATATATATAACAAATATATGAACAAATAGGAATATATACCAGTACCTTTCCACTTTTTAAGTCAAGCATTCAGCTTTTCTAATAACGTACTTCAAACCTTTATAGGTTTGAACTAACTAGGTTTCATATAATGCCACTTTTAAACCTTTTCTATTCAAACAAGGTTTATTCAAAGTATCAGACCAAACCTGTTATTTTCTCCTCAATAACATTCAGACTATGATTTCCAATAAAAACCTTGATCCTAAATCTTTAAATCACAAAGAAATAAAGATTCCAGATCACGGTAATCTTAAGGGATATAATAGAAAGAGTTATATCATATAACACACATACAAATGCCACCCTTATATCCAATTGTACACCTCTCCTTGATATGCCACCCTTATCCCATGGTACACCTCTCCTTGATATGCCACCCTTATCCCATGGTACACTTCTCCTTGATATGCCACCTTTATTTCCTCATCAAAACATTTCACATAAACAATTCCAAATAAATCGCAGTCAATGAAATTATTATCAGATCATAATTATCTTTATCAAAATTCCCATATATGATAAAATAACAATTTTTATCAATCAAGCATAAGGCATAATACAAATCCGGTCAACATAGGCTTGGCCGGACTTCATCTCCGGTCAAGTCTTGGCCGGTTTACCAAATCCGGACAACCCATCACCCAAGACTTGTCCGATTTAACACTTAGATCAAATTCCAACATTTTTGTCCGGATAACAAATCCGGACAACACTGTCCTCTTTTTGTCCGATTTAAAATAATCCGGTCTCCATTTAGTCGTATTCCTACTTCTCCGTTCAAAATGTTTAACATAAACTCAATATTCATACATCGCTCAACACTTGACCGATTTACTCTAATCCGGTCAACCCTTCAGGCGGTTTAATTATAAATCGCCCAGACCTTATCCGGTTTATGATTTAAGTCGCTCAACGCTTACCCGGTTTAAGACTAAACCGCTTATCTCTTGACCGGTTTAGGTCTAATTCGGATAACACTTATGCGATTTAAATTCCAAACTAGATGCAAACACAATCAATTTATGCAATTATCAAGAATTTCAAAACAATTAAACCACTCACCTTTTAAAATTCTTTTGAAACCAATTTGAATCTACTTTGCCCCAAAAAGAATCCGATCAACCTTTTCTCTCTTTAAATCGTTCAAACATATAGCAAAATGGTAAGAAGAAGAATATGGAGGTTCTCAACCCCTATTTATACCTCTTTCCAAAAGAGGTATGGCGGCTAAGCCATCTCCCCCCTTCACATACATGCATACCTAACACATATACTCATGCATTCATATGGCATGCATTCCTACTCACATACATCATATATTTTATATGCATACATACATAAATATATATATATATATATATATATATATATATCACACTATGCATATAATTCATATACCCATATGATTAAATATACAAATTTATCATGCTGACACATAATCACATATAACAAATAATCACATATTTATTACCTCAGGTGATAACCAAGATCTGGTTATCACATGAAAGATGATGAGAAACAGTATCCAACCCATGACATGGAATTAGCTGCAGTGGTGTTTGCTATAAAAATCTGGAGGCACTATCTTCTGGGAACGAAGTGTCAGATTTATACTGATTACAAAAGTTTGCAACATTTATTCAGCCAGAAAGAATTAAATATGCGACAACATCGGTGGATTGAACTGGTAAATGACGATGATTGTGAAATCCTCTACCATCCGAGAAAAGCAAACATGGTAGCTGACGCTTTAAGTAGGAAAGAAAAGAGCGGAACCATTAAAACTGTAGCAATGAGAATGAATTTGGTTCCTGACATTCGTAAGAAAATTCAGAGATGTCAACAAGAAGCTATGAAAGAAGAATTTGTTAAAATAGAAAGGTTGGGTAAGATGATTTCAACCCTGGAGCCGAACGACGAAGGAATTATGTGCTTTCAAGGGCGAATCTGGGTACCGTATTTTGGAGATATCCGAAATATTATATTAAATGAAAGTCATAAATCCCGATACTTTATTCATCCAGGTACCAATAAGATGTATAGAGATTTTAAACCTTTTAATTGGTGGCCCAGATTGAAAGGGGACATAGCTAAATATGTGGAACAGTGTCTGACATGTCTATAGGTTAGATTGAACATCAGAAGCCGTATGGAAGTCTTCAATCTTTAGAGATACCTGTATGGAAATGGGATCACATTACAATGGATTTCGTCATGAAATTGCCTCGAACTCCAAAGGGGTATGACGCGATTTGGGTAATTGTTGATCGTCTGTCTAAATCTGCGCATTTTCTGCCAATACGAGAGAAGTACTCTCTAGAAAAGCTAGCACAGATTTATATCAAAGAAATAGTGACCAGACACGGTGTTCCATTATCTATTATTTCTGATAGAGATAGTCGGTTTACTTCAAAGTTTTGGGAAGGGTTGCAGAAAGCTTTGGGATTTGAAATCCGACAAAGCACAGCTTATCATCCGCAAACTGATGGACAGAGTGAAAGAACTATCCAGACTCTCAAAGACATGTTGAGAAGTTGTATTATTGACTTCGGGGGATCGTGGGAAGATCATTTGCCGTTGATAGAGTTTGCATATAACAACAGTTATCATTCCAACATCCAAGCGGCATCGTATGAAGTATTATATGGACGTAAATGCCGAACGCTGTTGTGTTGGAACGAGGTAGGTGAAAGGCAGTTGACGTGTCCTGAGATTGTCCAAGAAACTTCTGAAAAGATCGAACAAATCCATGAAAGAATTAAGACAGCACAAGATCGCCAAAAAAGTTATGCTGATAATCGTCGAAAGCCGATTGTGATAACTGGATTTTTAGTTATCACCCGAGGTAATAAATACGTGATTATCTGATTATATGATTACGTGATAGCATGATAAATTTGTTTTATTTGATCATGCTAGTGTGTGGAAATTATGTGCATAATGTGGATGCATGTATGAAATTATGTGTATATGTAGAAGTATATATATATATATATATAAATATACACACATGCATGTTATAAGAATGCATGGTGTGTGTTGGTGTATGCATGTGACCGACTTTCCTGTTAAGGAAAGGTATAAAAGGAGGGTTTGACCCCCCATTTTATCTTCTTGGCTATTCAAATTGAGCGATTTAGAAGGGAAAGTTTGCCCAGATTTTCTTACTTTTGTATTACAAGAAGGTTGTTTTCAAAAGGCTTGATAAGGTGAGTAATTTCTAAACCTTTTTGCATAAAACTTGTTACTTGTTTTATTTGAATGTCGTTTATTATTGGAAAGAAATCAGTTATTTGCTTAAGGGTTTTATCCGGACAAAGGGTAACCGGATTAAGTCTAAATCGGATAAGGGTTGGGCGATTAAGCCCTAAACCGATCAAGCATTAAGCGGTTTAGTTTTAAACCGGTTAAGCATTGAGCGAGTTATGAATGATAAGTATAGTAAACATTTTGAACTGAGAAGTAGGAATACGACCATGTGGTGACCAGACTATTTTTTTTAAATCGGTCAAGCTTTGGGCGATGTATTGTCCGGACTTGTTATCCAGACAAAGGTGTTGGAATTTATTCCAAGTGTTAAATCGGACAAGGCTTGGGCGATAAGTTTTCCGGATTTGATAAACCGGCTAAGACTTGACCGGAGATGAAGTCCGGCCAATCCTATGTTGACCGGATTTGTATTATGACTTATGCTTGATTGATAAAAATTGTTATTTTATCATAAAATGGAAATTTGATGTAAATGATTTTGGATTAATAATATTTCCATTGGCTGCGGTCTATTTGGAATGGTTTTTGTGAAATGTTTTGATGAGGAAATAAGGGTGGCATATCATGGAGAGGTGTACCATGGGATAAGGGTTGCATATCAAAGAGAGGTGTACCATGGGATAGGGGTGACATATCAAGGAGAGGTGTACATGTTAGACCCCATAATTCATAAGTGTAAAAGTAATGAAGAACAATAAGTGATGAAGAACCAGAAGACCGATGAAGACATTAAGGCAAAACTGACCAAGCCTGGAGAACAACCAGAGGGTCGATGAATCGACCAGAGATGCGATGGAAAGAGCATCTTCATCACCCCTCTCGCCAACAACACTTAGATTTTTGTTCAGCAGTTCAACCAGAGGCATACAATGAAATATGAAGATAAGGTTGAATTAACATCCCATGGAAGACAGCTGGAGATAACAAATCAACAGCTGGATTTCAAGTTTATCTTGATTTATAGTTTATCCATTCTTAGATAAACATTATCTTTCCTAGAAGATTGGCTAGATAGTTTTACTAGATAGTTATCTTCTTATCACTAGTATAAATAGGTGATTAGGCCTATTGTAAAGAACGTCGCTTTTACGTTTTCATATTGAATAAAGTGAAATCATTGGCACTCAAGATTGTTCTTAGAATGTTCATACATTGTTCTTGAGTGTTCATCATTTTTGTTCATTAAAACACTATAGTTTGGTTATTCTAAACTTGATTATTAGTGTTATTGAGAGATCTGGGATCAACAATTGGTATCAGAGCCAATTGATTGTTTCTCCAATTAAACGATCATCCAAAATCTCTCAATTCACGTTTTTCACGAAATATCTTCACCAAAAACGTAAATTTTCTCTCTTCAAAAATCTTGATGGCCAACTGAAATTCCGCATATAGTGTTGGTTCCCTCACCAAGCCTCCAACTCTTCTACGAGAAGAGTACCCACAATGGAGAATAAGGATGGTAAACTTCTTGGAAGGAATGGACAAAAACCTCCTGCGATCTGTAATGGATGGTCCTTACATTCCATAGCAGAAATTCCACAATGTCCAAGGATAAAAAAATGGGATGAAATACCACAGCAGAAATTCCTGCAAATTACATGCCGAAGGATAAAAAAAATGGGATGAAGACGATATTGAGCGTGTGGAAACTGACAAGAAGGCCAAGCGACTAATCATCATGGCCATTCCCAATGAAAATTTTCAATCCCTTGATGCATGCTCCACAACAAAGGAATTGTGGGATGAACTTGTGAGCGAATTGGAAGGAGGAGCTAAAACAAAGAAGAATCGTAGAACACAATGTCTCAACGAATACACCAACTTCAAAGCTCTTCTTGATGAACCAATATAGAAGACTTACGATCATTTCAACACATTGATTAATCAATGTCGTCGAAATGATATCACCAAAACGAAGGAAGAAAACAATGTTTTGTTCCTAAAAAGTTTTGGCGATGAATGGACTCAGCTGTCAATGTCCCTTCAAGCTAATCAGGATATAGACGGCTGGTCACTTCATGATGTATATGAAACGCTTGAAGCACAAGAGAATGACATAATGAAGAAGAAAGTATCCATCGGTGGACCTCTGGCTCTTGCTGCTGAAGAAAAGGAAGTATCAAGGACCCCCACCAGAGATCACAAGAAGAAAGGAAAGAAAGCAATGGTGGTAGAATTGGAATCTGAAGACGAGTCATCTGAATCAGWTGATGATATCAAAGCCTTTGCTAAGTCTCTGGCCTTGATAACAAGACAGTTCCAAAAGAAGTTCATCAAGAGACCCCATGAATGAAGAGACTTCAAGAAGGAGAAGTATTAGTCATACCATGAGAAGAAACCATCGAAATTTTATCAGAGCGAAGATAGAAGAGAAGAAAGAGAAGAGAGAGAGAGGACATAAGGGAGGACAAGAAAGAAGACAGAAACGGAAAGAAAAATGACCTTTGCTGCTACAGATGCAGAAAAATTGGTCATTTTTCAAAGGGTGCAGAGGACGATTGAAAAAGGATGCCGATTATTACAAGAATAAGTACAAGTACAATCAAACAGAGCGAAGCCTGATGGCTGAGAAAGAAAATTAGGTATCCGACTCTTCATCCGATGAAGAAGATAAAACACTCATCTGTCTGATGGCCACATCCATTACAGAACCCACCACCGATTCTGATGATCAGGTATGTGAGTCTACTCCCAATGAAACCAACTCTGCTCCATCTAAGCTAGAGTTAAGGGTGATAAAACTTTCAGAGGATTTCTTTAAACTGAAAGAGAAATTAAATTTTGAAAAATCTGAAAGACTAAAAGCGGAAAAAGAGGCAAGTTTCTACGAAAGAGAGACTGATCTTCTAACCGAAGAAAAAGCCGAACTTGCTAAGGAAAAGACTCGCATCACCACTCTTAAGAAATAAGAGGAAGAAAAACTTCTAGAACTAAACAAACGAATATCTAAGGACTTAGAAAAGAAAACTAAGGCCCTAAAAGAATCCGAGACAGAGAGACTAAACTTAGTTGCTCTTAAAGATTTCTTTCAAAAGGAAAGGGAGATCCTTCACCAAAAGCTTCAAACGAATGAAATTCTGATGAAGAAGTACAAAGATGCCCAAGATGTTTATGAAAAGTTAAACAGTCAAACGGACACTCAAGAGATTAGATTCAATGAATTGGAATCCTTCATCGAATAAAAAAAATCCACCCTTGTATCCACTTTCAAACTTGGATGCATTCAGAAACCCGACTTTATCCTGAAACCAAAAGCAAATTTTAAAAGAGTTAAAGTAGATGGAAAAACTGTCGTTTTAAGACAGGATCTTGAAAATGTGGTGTACGAGAGCAGTACATGTAAGAATTATGATGAAAAGAATGACACCTCCAAATCATAGACCGATGGAAACCCTATGGTCAAACCAGAGTCTTTGGGTGTCAATTCCACTTCATCAGCAAGTATTGTTGATGAAAAGGAGAATCCTAATAAGGAACCATCAGCTGATGAGTCAATGAACCATCCGAGTAAAACCAAAAGTCCATTTAAGTCATAATCGATGGAACCTCAAACAGATCACTCTGAAGCATTAACCTCTGAACCCACACCTCCCGAAAACATCCATGTTGATTTTGATTTCGAGAAATCAATAAGAGACTTTCTCGATTCCGAATCCGAAGAAGATATAATCTGTGAATCACCAAAGATCATTGAGAATAAGAAGCCTCAAAACTTCAAAACCCCAATGGAATCTGGTATTCCTCCATCGATGAAATCTTCGGACAAAGAAAAAGGAAAACTAGGAGATATTAAATCTGCCAACGATAAATCAAAAGGTCCTACCATAACTTCTAAGTTCATTAAGTTTATTCGTGAGCAAAAACAGAAGTGGCCTGCCTCTGAGAAAACTAACCACCACTTTTCCTCTCATTCAGCTGAAGAAAAGCAGTCCTTCCTCARKAGAAAARAAGTAAAGACAAAGACCCCTTCAAATAAAAAATCTGAACTAGATAGGAAGTTTGTAAAAACAACCGATGCTAGGACAGGATTTACATCTCCTGTATTTACTTCTTCGTTTCCATCGAATAAAAAGAACGTTAGACATACATACCCAAAGCATCATAACTGTCAATGTTAACTCTTTTATAAAACATGAGGAATCACATGATGACACATCACTGCATATTCTCCCAACACGTTTATGGATACAAAGTTAAAACCAATGAAAACGTGAAAAAGCCCAAATCCAAGGGCATGGGAAATACTAATAAACCCAAGCCTGCAAAGGCTAAGGGTAATGAAAAGAGAGTGGTATCCCCTACTAACAAACGTGGACCCATTAAGAAATAGGTACCTAAAACCCCTTAATTTGTCTTGCAGAACCAACATGTGCAACCATGGTACATGGATTCAGGTTGCTCCAGGAACATGACTGGTGATAAAAGTCATCTGTCCTTCTTCAACGAAAAATATGGAGGCTCTGTGACTTTTGGAGACAACAGCAAGGGTACAATCAAGGGATGTGGCACTCTCATCAAAGGAAACATCTTCATCAGCAAAGTGGCTTATGTTGAAGGTTTGAAGCACAACTTACTAAGCAAAAGCCAATTCTGCGACAAGGGTCTTGARGTCAGGTTCCGCAAAGGTTTCTGTATCATAGAAACAAAGCCTGGTCAAACAATCATCAAGGCAAAGAGAGAAGAAAATCTCTATCTTCTAGATTTTGAATCCTCTATAGGATAAGACACCCTCTGTCTTGTGTCTCATAAGAGCGATGAAAATTGGCTATGGCATCAAAAGTTCTCGCATCTCAACTTTGAAGCACTACAAAAACTAGCCACACAGAAGCTGGTCAAGGGAATTTCGGATCTCAAATTTGAAAAAGATCATCTATGCTCAGCCTATGAGAAGGGAAAGCTAAGAAGGGTCTCACATAAAACCAAGTCAGAAACCTCCTGCACCAAGCCCTTGGATATGGTACATATAGATCTCTGTTGGCCAATATCAACTCAAAGTCTATCTGGAAAGAAGTACATGTTAGTATTGGTTGATGAATACTCCAGATACACCTGGGTTGAATTTGTAAAGAAGAATTCAGATGTTCCTGACCTACTCATTGGAGTGATGAAAAGGCTCCAAGTCCTTCTACAACGAAAACTAATAAAGGTTAGAAGTGACAATGGAACTGAATTCAAAAATGCCAGAATCGATGAGTACCTAATCAGTGAAGGCATTACACAAAACTTCTCAGCAGCTAGAACTCCACAACAGAATGGAGTGGTGGAACGAAGGAACGGAACACTCGTGGAAGCAGCAAGGACCATGCTAGCTTCATCGGAGTTACCTATCACATTCTGTGCTGAAGCTATTTCCACTGCCTGCTTCACCCAGAATCGATCTATCATCAACAAGAGGCACCAGAAGACACCCTATGAGCTCATCAACCAAAGAAGACCAAACGTCAAATATTCTCATGTCTTTGGGTGCAAATGCTTTGTACTCAACGATAGAGAATATCTTGGCAAGTTCCACAAGAAGGCTGATGAAGGGATCATTCTGGGCTATTCTCAAACTGCCAAGGCCTACAAAGTCTACATCAAAAGGACAAGAATTGTCATCGAAAGCATCAATGTGTCCTTTGATGATTCCACACCTATAACTTATGGACACAACAGTTCATAACTCGGACTTCAAAGGAGAGCATCTGATTCATCACTCGGCAAACCCAATGAATCAGAGTTAGCTCAATTATTTGAAGACATCTTCGATGAAAAAGTAATCTCTGGACATGCACCAACATCAAAATCCACTTCCAGAACCGATGAATAATATGAAGTCTCCAAAGCTAAAGGTACACCTCTTACTGAAACTGATGTTACTTCACCTTCTACTTCTTCTGTGTCTTCAGATCAAGATCAAGAACTAGAGTCTAACTCTAGAGATGATCTCTTTGAGGGGGAGCAAGCAGTCCCATCAGTCAATGAAGAACTACATCTTGTTGCTCCAGAACCCCAATCAAGCACCAATTGGTGATCCAACGTCTGGTGTCAAGACGAGATATACCACTGCCAATGAATGCCTCTTCGCCAATTTTCTGAGCATGATAGAACCAAAGAAAATTTTAGAAGCCCTACAAGACCCAAACTGGATAGACGCGATGCAAGAAGAGTTACTCCAGTTTGAAAGAAACAAAGTATGGTCCCTTATGCCTTTACCCAGAGGGAAGACGGCTATAGGAACCAAATAGGATTTCTGAAACAAGAAGGACGAAGACGACATAGTCATAAGGAACAAAGCCAGGCTTGTTTCCAAGGGCTACTGCCAGGAAGAAGGGATTGACTACGATGAGACATTTGCTCCCATTGCAAGACTTGAGGCCATCCAGATATTCCTAGCCTATGCAGCTCACAAAGGCTTCAAGGTTTATCAGATGGATGTCAAGTCTGCCTTCCTAAATGGCAAAGTTCAAGAAGAAGTATACGTGCAGCAGCCCCCTGCGTTTGAAGATCCAAAACATCCAGATTACGTCTACTTTATGGACAAAGCTCTCTATGGGCTGAAGCAAGCACCCAGGGCCTGGTATGAAACACTATCCACCTTTCTCATCAACAATGGATTTGATAAAGGTACAACCGATACAACCCTCTTTCTCAAAAAAGCACAAACATGACATATTACTTGTTCAAATATATGTGTATATGACATCATATTTGGTTCTACAAATGCAAAACATTGCGAAAAATTCTCAGAGTTGATGAAAAGCAAATTTGAGATGAGTATGATGGGAGAACAAAGTTTCTTCCTTGGTCTTCAAATAAAACAAACTTCAGAAAGATCTTTCATCAATCAGTCCAAATATGTGACTGACCTTCTGAAGAAATACTCTCTCTCAAATTCATCATCGATGAGAACACCTATGACTACAGGAGCTAAGTTATTTGCTGATCCATCAGGCAAACCTGTGGATGTAACAACCTACAGAGGCATGATTGGATCACTCTTGTATCTAACTTCTAGTAGACCAGACATGCTACATGTCTTTGTGCAAGATATCAGTCAAATCCTAAAGAATCTCATCTCTCTGCAGTAAAAAGGATCTTTAGATACCTCAAGGGAACTCCTTCATTGGGTCTCTGGTATCCAAAGAACTCTGGCTTTGATCTAATAACTTACACAGATGCAAATCATACAGGTTGCAAGCTTGATAGAAAGAGAACGTCTGGAAGCTGTCAACTCTTAGGAGACAAGCTGGTAAGTTGGACATCCAGAAAACAAAATTGTGTCTCAACCTCTACAGCAGAAGCAGAATATGTTGCTGCTGCTAGTTGTTGTTGACAAGTTCTCTGGATGAAGACTCAACTTAAGGACTATGGATTCCATTATGACAAAATTCCTATCCTCTGTGACTCCAAGAGTGCTATAGCAATCACTGCAAACCCAATACAACATTCCAAGACCAAGCACATCGATGTAAGATACCATTTTCTGAAAGACAATGTTGAAAAAGGTAATATAGAAATGTACTTTGTTCCCAATGAGATTCAACTTGCTGACATTTTCACAAAAGCTCTTGATGAGAAAAGATTTTTATTCCTAGTCAGCAATATGGGTATGCTGAATCTCACCACTTAGAGGCAATCACAAGTTCGAAACCTGAGATTCTCAATACCTCATAGTTATGCCTATAAGTGATATAGAGTATGTTGGCCATATACTCCAAGTACCGTAAACCAGAGCTTTTGGTTGTAAAGACCAGAGCCTCAGGCCATTTAGAAACACTTGTTCAAATTTTGGCTAAAAGTTTTTCATCGCCTTTGGAACCAGAGACCTCTAGTCCAAAAGCATATAGTTGGTATTTCTCACCAAGTATTCCCTTCACAACCAGAGCCTCTGGCTGTATAGTCCAGAGCCTCTGGATTCCAATCTTATGAGACCAGAGCCTCTGGTTCTATAGACCAGAGCCTCTGGATTCCAATCTTATGAGACCAGAGCCTCTTTGGTCTCAAACTTGGATTTCATTGGTCATTCATGCATGATATCACGTTATTTTTTTCCATCACCCTTTGGAACCAGAGACCTCTAGTCCAAAGCAAATACTTAGCTTTTATTCAATAAGTATTCCCTTCGCAACCAGAGCCTCTGGTTCTATAGACCAAAGCCTCTGGATTCTCATCCTTTGAGAACAGACCCCTTTGGAATCCATCGCATAACATCCTTAATGTAACCAGAGCCTCTGGATCTAAAGACCAGAGCCTCTAGTTTCCAAGTCCTTTGCAACCATAGACCTCTACTTTCAAAATAAGACTTGGCATGCTAAATTCACCTATCATTCATCTTTAATAGCATATCCAAGATAACCAGAGCCTCTGGTTCTAAAGACCAGAGCCTCTGGATTCATACTCTTTGGAACTAGAGCCCCTTTGGACCAAAATAGCCCCCCCTTTACTCTCTCACATACACTTAACCATATGCTCTTACTTATTTTCATCGCTCTTGCAACCAGAGCCTCTGGTTCTAAGGACCAGAGCCTCTGGATTCATTGTCTTTGGAACCAGAGTCTCTGGATTCATTCTCTTTGGAACCAGAGCCCTCTGGTCTCAAACACCCATTCATATGCATATCCATTTCCATACTTAGACATATTTCACACAACCTTTCATCTTCATTCTCAACCAGAGCCTTTGGTTGTATACACCAGAGCCTCTGGTCACCTCAATCCACATTGTTATTGTTTCTAGGGGGAGTTTCTACAACTCAAATCTTATCTACATGCATCATTTAAGGGGAGCTATTCATTCATCAGGAATCTCCATATGCATTTTCAATAGCAGAGCCTCTGGTCCTACTATCCAGAGCCTCTGGATACAAAAATGCTAAATAATACACTGTGTATTTCACTAGAGCCCCTCTGGTTCTATATAATGGATTGCCCATGCTTAAACAGAGCCTCTGGTTTGTCATCCAAGGCTTATTTATCATACAATCCAAAAAATCATCGATGAATTCATTCATCTATGTTCAACCAGAGCACCTCTTGTTCCCCATCAAAAAGGTTATGTTCAACCAGAGCTCCTCTGGTTACGTGACAATTTTTTTTTTCCAAAAACCTATCTTTAATTGCAAAATTTTTAAGATTATACACATTTGCAGCTTTTGTGACTAAAAATTATACAACTTGGGTTTTTAGAAGACCAAAACTTCGTAATTAGTATTAATCTTACAATTAGATGGAATTTTAAATATAAATTGTTTTTGGATTGATATTTAACGAGATATTATTTGGAATAATTTTGTATCCCAAATAATCCATACGCCATCCTCCCACGCGCCTGACACCAAATACAGCCTGTTCCCCATGAACCGTTTCAAATTACCCTTCCCTATTCCCGCCTTGACACGTGTCCTCCAACATTAATGGCACGTACAATCAAGACGGCTCACGATCCCCAAATCAACTCACCTTTTGCCAAACGCCTTCCACTTTCATGATTATTTAAATATAATAATCAGAAAACCGTTTCATGTTCTCCTCTCCCCACCTATATATACCCTTCTTCTACTTCCAGTCATCCCTTACGCTTCCTAAAACTTGCAACTAGACTTGACACACAAACAGACCTGCAACTGCATCCGCAATGGCTTCCTCCACATCACACGAGTCCAATGACAACGATAGCTGTGTTCAATCCACCGGCACCGACAGCCGCACAATAGTGTTCCTACCAATGTAGCCCAACAATCATGTCATCGAACTTCGAACCACCCTGTTCGACGACAGATTTGCTGTGATGATCGAGTTCTTCCGTAACTGCATCCTTCTACCAGCCTTGACTCTAACCGACAATGGCGTACCACTAAAGTACGTCCAACAATACTGGCACACTTGCGAGTACGACCCTAACAACCGTTGAATAATGGGGGACATCGATGCCCCAAATGACAAGATTTGCTCACTCAAGATCTCTCGGGCAAAAATATCTCGGGTTCTGTGCATACCCACCCGCCGAGAGCTCGGCATTGACCAATATGCCGACCAACCCATGACCTCAGACATCCTCCATTTCATCCAAATGCTAGGTTACAATCGTGACCTACGCAATGCCTCCGATTTCAAGAGGCAGTTTTTGCCGCCAATGTGGAATATGTTCTTTTCCATATTGAACAGGGCCCTCACCTGCAAGCTAGGGTCGATGGATCAAGGCAACATAAACATAATGACGATTATGTACGAATTCTTCTTCAACATCCCTCTTGACTACTCTTTCCTCACATACAATGAGATCCACTCAGCGGTAGTCAAGAAGTGCAAGCTCCAGGCCACTGGCAAGCCCTTGACTTCTGTTTTGTTTCCTCGTTTCCTATCTTTCTTCATAGGGGATGCGATGAGGAAACATAACCTACCGGCCGAGGAACCATTTACTTCACTCTTCAAGATGCATGGCCATCGACCTACACTCTCAATGGATGGCTACACCATCGACAGGCCACTCTACAGAGCCATGCTTAGTGTCATCCTTGAGACATATGAGATTCGACGAACTTATGAACGCTCTCTGCTGTCCCATGCACGAAGGGCAGCTACCCCAAAGCGCATAGAGTCGTCCCCTCAGTCAAGCGAGGGAGCACAGGAGCCATCTTCATCGGATGATGAAGATGATGATGATGATGGCACTCCTCGTGCATCCCTCGGCCCTTCACAAACAAATCCCCTTACCTCTTCCCAAAGGGCAACCACCACCTCTACCCCTTGCGATCAAGGCCAAAGGGGTATTGAACAAGGACGGCCCAGTCCAAACCAAACCCAAACCAGCCAACTAGAGGCCATTCTTCGAGCCTCTGGAGATGATTTAGCTGAGGAAAAACAACTTCCATCGCCCTTCTCCCAACAGAGAGGCGAAGCAGATATAAGAGCCACATTGCCTCATGGCTCGACACCACCACCCACACACCCAGAAGCATGTGCTGCTTTTGGCATTGCAGAACCCCAAGATCATTCAGAACGATCTCCTATTTGTGCACAAAACCCCCCTTCGATACTTGATCTAGCGAAGGGGAAACACACTTACTTCTTTTACCCGGCCTCTGAAGCCGAGGAAAAAGAAGAAGTTGTCGCAACATCTAGAGATAGCTCCTCACTTGAGGGCTATCAAGGACATGATGGAAGTCCTTCGCGGCCTATATTTTCACAAGACAATGAAGGCGCCTCTGGAGCTGAGGCTCAACCTGCAGCATCCGTTGCTGTAGGGGGTTACTTATGTGGCCGATCTAGTCATATAGGCTGAGTTCCAAGTTTATCTTGATTTACTCAGGGGGGGATTTATACTTTATCCAAGTCTTTGTTGAATCAGTTCAACGGTCCTTGGAAGACCTAAAACTCATCATCCAAGGGATTGTTGAAAACCCACCATCCATCAATATCACCACCCTTCAACAATCCCTTGCCACCCTTGCAACCCAAACCCGAGACAATACAACCCTTCTCCAGATGCTGCAACAAACCGTCACCCAACACCACAACACCTCCTCCTCCCTTGCCACCCAACGAAACCAACTTCTCATTCACTCCATCGCGACCCTCGCGGCCCAGGAAACTACGACCGATGAGACCCTAGCCTCCATCACCACCCAAATAAACACCATCTCCCAAACCCTTAACACCCTTCCCACCACCATCATTTCCCAAATCCCTCAACCAACCCCACAACAAACAACTTCATCAATCAATGAAACTCTAGCCTCCCTCACAAACCAAATGGACACCATACAAACCACCCTAAACCAACTTCCAGCCACCATTCTAGCCCAAATACCCCAACCACCACCTCCACCACCCAGCCCTGCAGCACCATCTTTCGATGAAGCCCTATCCTCCCTTGCTGCAGAGCTTAAAGCCATGATCAACAACCTCCCCATCCCACCCATCACATCCACCTCTACCTCCATACCTCCCCCAGCCTCCTCATCCACCACCTCTGAGTATGCCACAAGAGCCGACCTCAGGGCTCTATCCAAGGCACTTATCTCCTCTTTCAACGAGATAAGTGCTAAATTCATTCATCGAGCGGCTCAACCTACCAAGGCTCTCTCCCAGAGCCTTGCTGACCAACAAGCACACACCGCCTCCCTCCTACAAACCATGGAGGACGAAAGAAGAAGAAAGGCTATGAGAGCCTACCTCGCCTCCATCCGCCTCAAGGAGAAGAGAAGCAGAGCTTCATGCTCGGCCAGCCGCCCGCAGAAGAGGCCAAGGCATGAGGATCCAGACCAAGATGATCATGGTCTTGGTCCTCATGAGGGAGAGAACCCGACTGCTACAACTCAGAAAGCACCATCAGCTGCACCTTCATCATCTGATCACCAAACACAAAACCCACCATCATCACCAAACTAAGGAACCCGTGCAAGGGAACCAGAGGCTCAGCCCTCTGAAGATGTAGATAATGTACATGTTCCCCTTGCCACCATACCTGAACCCATCGTGTTGAGTTCCTCATCCAATGAAAATCCATCAACCCCACCAACATAAACCAACCCACCTTTCACTACATCACCAACATCAAGCCTACCATTAACCCCATCACCAACTCCTCGCACCACAGAACCTTTCATCACCCTACCCAATGAACCTGAACAAATACACATCCAACCTTCTTCACCTCAACAACCTCAAGCCCAAACACAACCCGATGAACCTAAACCACCCTAACATGAGCCAACCTAAGAAACCATCCCATCACCAACCGATACACAACCCATAACCCAAACTCAACCCCCAACCGAACCAACTACGGTGCATGCGGACATTCCCTCTTCATTAAGGCACCCTCTATAGAGCTTAATCGACGAAATCATCGAAAATATGGAGTCGCTAAGGAGACGACCGAAGATGCGACCAAGGGAACCAATAATGATGGAGAATATCCATCAGTACCTATACCACGATAACGA
The DNA here is from genome assembly GCF_001531365.2 of Cynara cardunculus var. scolymus. NCBI lineage: Eukaryota > Viridiplantae > Streptophyta > Magnoliopsida > Asterales > Asteraceae > Cynara > Cynara cardunculus. The sequence goes on along the minus strand of NW_020203039.1, from coordinate 3,523 downwards.
TGAAGGTTTGACTCTCAATCTTCCAATTCTATCGCCAAAATCCATGTACCTCCTACACCATAGGTTTGTTAGACAGACTACCCAACCACCACAGGCTGTCTTCTCAAACGATGGGATAAGGATGGTAATGGACATAAAGATGAGGACCTTCACTAATAGAGATATAAGATATATCGAGTACACAGTGGAGAGAGCCTATGGTTAGGTCAGTATCTTCATTGACAATGACTTGATCAATCTCAATCCCTATGACTTGATCGAGCTTTATGCATTCACAACTCAACGATAGGATCAAGGAATAAGATTTGGGATGGCAAACAGAGCAATTGTGAAGACGATGGAGACCCTGGTAAAGCATCAAGCCAATAGTGATTTTCAGATTGCTCTTCATCTGGGCATCAAAAGACTCTCTTGCACTCCACCTAATGAAGACTTTTCTGGCCTGCAGGAAAAGAGATATGCTTCTGTCTTGACTCAACCCGAGCTTGGACTTGTCTTCAAGAATAAGTTTGGGGTAAAGAAATTTTCAGACTAACTGAAGCATTCAAGTATTCAACCGACACACTTGAATGGTTTCAGAAAGTTATAAGAGATAGACTGGGTAGAACTCATGTGCCAAGGGAAGACGGGAAACAACTCATTCATGAGATATCAACAGTCCTCAGTTATCGAAGATTGCTACTGCGCTTCTGGGAAATATCTCAAGGTAGATCATGAATAGAGTTTTAAATTTTTTTGCCTTAAATTGAAATGTCTTCGCTTCCAGTATTGTAAGAATTCATCATCCAATGAAAATTTGGAAATTGATGCTTTTCTTTAGATTAGTCTCGGTTCTTCAATATTGTTCATAGATTAGTCTATGTTTGTTCTTTCATTACTTAGGGGGGGATTGTTAGACCCCATAATTCATAAGTGTAAAAGTAATGAAGAACAATAAGTGATGAAGAACCAGAAGACCGATGAAGACGTTAAGGCAAAACTAACCAAGTCTGGAGAACAACCAGAGGGTCGATGAATCAACCATAGATGCGATGGAAAGAGCATCTTCTTCACCCCTCTAGTCAACAACACTTAGAGTTTTCTTCAGCAGTTCAACCAGAGGCATACGATGAAAATATGAAGATAAGGTTGAATTAACATCCCATGGAAGACAGCTGGAGATAACAAACCAACAGCTGGATTTCAAGTTTATCTTGATTTATAGTTTATCAATTCTTAGATAAACATTATCTTTCCTAGAAGATTGGCTAGAAAGTTTTACTAGATAGTTATCTTCTTATCACTAGTATAAATAGGTGATTAGGCCTATTGTAAAGAACGCCGCTTTTACGTTTTCATATTGAATAAAGTGAAATCATTGGCACTCAAGATTGTTCTTAGAATGTTCATACATTGTTCTTGAGTGTTCATCATTTTTGTTCATTAAAACACTATAATTTGGTTATTTTTAACTTGATTATTAGTGTTATTGAGAGATCTGGGATCAACAGTACATTTGATATAAGGGTGGCATTTGTATGTGTGTTGTATGATATAACTCTTTCTATTATATCCCTTAAGACTACCATGGTCTGGAATCTTTATTTCTTTGTGATTTAAAGATTTAGGATCAAGGTTTCTTATTGGAAATCATAGTCTGGATGTTATTGAGGAGAAAATAACAGGTTTTGCCTGAAACTTTATATAAACCTTGTTTGATTAGAAAAGGTTTATGTTAGCTCTCATATTTTATTTAATGTAAAAGTTTGAAAAAGTATTACTGCAAGTGTTGACAGAAGGGTTCATTCCACAGAAGACCACAGAGGACCAACAACAGAAGATGATCATTCGTACAAGTCAAGATTGACAGAACCTCTGTTGTCTCTCACAGAGGTTCTGAAAAATGGTCCTCTGTTATCAAGAGCTTACAAGTCATTTGCAGCAGAGCCTCTGGGATGGA